>NC_056737.1:949116952-949129452 GCF_019279795.1 Protopterus annectens | reverse complement strand
CATTAATCATTAAGTTCTTCTTACATCCCACTAGGCTTGTTCTATTTCCAATGTAGGCTTGAATTTCACACAGTTTTAATTCTGTGGCTTCCACTTTAAGACCATTCTGGGCATCTACAACCTTCTCTGTGTCAAAGTACTTCCTTGCAAAAGTCATCCCTGATTTGATGTCCTTGTATCTTCAGATTGTGCCCCCTTGTTCTTGCATAATTCTTGCTCTGAAAGACGTTTTTTTGTTGTTTTTTTTTTAATAATTCCCCTGAGAGAGATTTATACTTTATCATCTTCCATCTTCCAGTGTACTAATATTAAGTACCTTCAATCTTTTTTTACGTATTTGGTTATAGATCCTGAAAAATAATTATAATCCTTGTTTGCATAGCCTCTAACCTGTCTGTGTCTTTGCAGAGATGTAATCTTCAGAGACTTACAAAATAGTCCAAATGCTGTCTCATTAACTGCAATTATAGAGAAACAATAGTATGTTTTCCTTCTGTAATGAGTTTTACTATAACTACTTGTGAAACTTTCCTAACAGCCTTATCAAATGGGCTGCCCCTTTAATGAATCAGATGTAGATATTCTTAATTTCTATTTCTGTTTTTTGTTGCTGTTAATGAATTGCTACTCTCATGTAGACTTCCCTATCATTGTTATCCAGTACATTATTCTACACTCTTCTGAACTGGCTTCAAGCGTTATACATGCAGTTGATAAGTTTGTTGTCCCTTCTCAGACATTCACCAAGAAATATGCTTGAAGGCACAAACAAGACTGGTTATTATCCAGTCAAGTTAGACAAGGTTCTGGAATTGTTCTTATATCACCCCAGTTGTAGATATTGGGTCATTCACAGAAAGGCAAGAGTTTTCATTTAATCGTTCTCATATAGACATTGAGGAGAAATAGTACCAACTCATCTCAACACACCTTGTAACTATGCATTCTTTACTATAGATTCCATTTACCAATAACTTCTTCATCTAGTTGGTTATACAGCTTTTAATCCAGAAACCTGCTCTGAGACTCACTCCATGTTTAGCTGTATTAATCAGTTGTGTCAGACTATGTGGAATGCTTTGCTAAAACTGAGATCTGCCATGTGCATACATCCTCTTGTTTATTACTTTGGTCATTTAGTCAAAGAAATGTGCAATATTTTCAGGTGTAATCACCCTTCTTCTGTCTACTCATGAAATCCAATATCCTCTACTCAAAAAAATGAGTGAGAAGGTCACTGAAAAACCAATCAGTAAAAACAAAATGAAAACTCCACCAAAGCTAGAACTTCCAAGAGTAACCTCCCAAACCTCTTGTATCAGAGGCACATGGGATATGTGTAAATGATCCATATGAACATCAGGTGTTTCAGTTAAGTGGCGATTCTGAATGCTCATGACTTGTTTTGTCATTTTAATGGACAATTTTAGGCCAATAAAGCCAAACCCCACTAGCTGTGGATATGCATATTTCGGCCTTGTTATGAGCTCATCAGTTCTGTCATTTTTTTAGCCACTGAGAGAAAGCTAAACAATCCCTAATTTTTTGCTTTCCTGTTCCCTTAACTCTGTGAAGACAAATTCTCCAGTCCTCTGTTACTGCCTCACTGTCTTGTAATTTGTTAAAGAGCAACGTGTTTCTATTCGTTTACTCAGTTTGTTGTTATATTTGCACATCAGATTATGCAGCAGTATAATTGTTTGGTAATATGAAGTAGACAATTTAATACTTGACTAATTAAGGGTCAGTTGTTCTTTTTCAGTAACCTTCCTATAAGACTTTGCTGTAGTTACCTTGCTCTGGGCCACTATTATGCTAATTGTCTTAATAATGTGGTTCTTCTTAATCTGGTAACTTACTCTTTCCTGCTGTCTACATATTTCCCTATACATCCTGAATCCTACCTTTTGAATTTGACTTACATTGTATATGTGTCATTGAATAAAGACACATCCTGATTGAACTCATAATAGAAAGATGACATGCTAGATGCACACACATGTAAATATATAAACACAGTAGCACACAGACACTGCATTTCATCAAATTCTGTAAAAGATAATATATGTATTTTTTAACATACGCAAAGTATTATTTAAAATTACTGTCTCTCCTTGTCTTACAAGGTAATTCTCTGTAAAGGTTTTCTGTCATTCTTGACTTGATTTGGGTAGGAGCCATATATAATTGATACATTATGTGCCTGAGCTTCCAGAGGTGAAACAGTCATCAGTGAATGTTGTGGGTTTGAAGAGTAGTTATTAGTCATTTTGGTGCTTATTTGAACAGTGTTGTCCACTGACATACAGCTGGAGTTTGCCCTTTGACAAAAGGTAGTTATGGAGTTCCATGTTCTGTTTTCCCCCAGGCCTCCACTGAAAATGGGCTTTGCATGGCCCAGTGGACTTTCCCGGTAATCAAATGCCAATAAATAAAATAAATAAATAAATCATCATTCACCTCTGGAGCACGATTGTTGAGATCTACACTCATAAGAGGAAGCTCATAGAGTTTAAACACATATTGGGTCCTCAGCTGTGTTATTAAAGTTTAATCATTTGGATGCTGGTGCAAAGTCTTTTAGTAAATTGGCATTTATGATTTCAGCTATATGTCATCCACGAATAATACCACTAACATCAACCGTGTACATTAAAGCTCTTAAAATGATTGTGATTAGACCTGATTGGCTTTTGTTAATTCTGCAATCTTGTGTCAACACATACTGTGATATTGAAACATTTTTTTTTCTTGAATAGCCCTTCTAAGAACTGAATTCAGTACAGATTTCTATTAATGAACAACAACATTACTGGTGATTTGCTTCTGGTTGCCCCTAATGCTTTTTAGTAATACCTGAAGAAATGATTTATTCTGAATTACAGATGTTTCCATTCATAAATCATGACATTGTTGACTTCATTTAAGGACTGAATAAATCTTTCAGTGAACTCATTCATTGCTTGGTGATAGGGTGGATGTGAAATGTTATGTCCTATTTTGCTTTGTGACAGATAAAAATTCCTCTGAAGAAAATTCTGGACCTCTATCATTGACAATTTACTCTGGAAAAACATTGATATGAATATTTTAGGTAATGTTGGTGCTACTTTTTCTTATGTAGTTAATTTCACACAGGCTCATCTGTTCATTTAAACTGTGTACAAAATGAAATACTGAAATGAATCACCCTGCAAAATCAGTAGGGAAAGCTGTCTTGGAGATGACTTTTGGTTCCATGGATGACTATATGAGATTGTGCATTCTAGACCATCAGAAATCCAATAGGAAATGTGTTGAGTCTTCAGTGATTTTGTTGATACCAGACCACCACGTGTCATACTTACTGCCCCTAAATGGCCATCATGTAAAGATGTGGAAGGAAATTGTGCTAACTAACCTTCTTCTTCTCTACCAACTTAAATTCACATACAATATCATCCTCCACCCTGACAGTTGCCCATCCATCAAGGAACTTGTTGTTCCCTACTCTTGCCTATGAAGTCTAAGATCTGCAGACAGAAACATTCTCACAGTAAACAAAGCTAACAACACACATGGTGAAGCCCTAATTTCAAATCATATAGACAAATTAAGGAAGTCTATAACCCACACCCTCCAAAACACACCTGAATCTACCAGTTTTAAACAACTACTATATGGCCATCTTTCAAAGAACTGGCATTGTTCCTGTGCCAAACCTGACCGACAAGATATCTATAACTCCCTCAAAACACTGTCCACTCCTTACTTCATTTTCTCCCTCTCCTCTGTGTTTATTACTGCTCAAAAAATATATATATAAAGGAAATGTCATTTGGTCATAACTATTATTTAATATGTACACACTACTAACTTTATTTTTTCTCACATTGATCTTCACTGAAATGCTTGTGTTTTTGTTTTAACCTGTATCTGCTAGAAAACTGTATTGAATATTACTTTGTATAGACTAACTAGAAGATGTGTATTCTGCATCCTACTGTATGTATACTGTTGTACTATCTAATTATTGTATATTGGTTGTATTTCTGCAGAGCTTTTCTCCCTGGGCCTCCGCTGAAAATGGGCTTCTGGCCCAGTAGGACTTTCCCACTAAACAAATGTAAATAAATAAATAAATCCTACCTAACTTGACCTGACCAAGGCATTTGACAATTCCACACTCAGGTACTACAGAAAAGCTGTCTCAACTGGCCATAAACCACTACATCACCAAGTGGGTAGCACAATGGATCACCGATTGGACAGATACTGTCAAAGTGTATGAATTCACGTTTAGCGAGAGGTCAGTGAACAGTGCAGTACCACAGGGTTCTGTTTGGTATTTAATTCACAGAAGTCAAGGCAAACTTAGCCTTTGGACAATGCTTCAATCAAGTAATGGTACTGATATACTGCAAAAAGTATTAGCTCACACAAATGATTGGTACCAGAGCCAGACAGGCACACTAAAATGTCCAAAAAAGCATAATTATTCCATTTTGTAAAGCAAATACCCAAGTTAATTACAATATAGGCAGCATACCCCAATGAGTGGACCCAGTGGTAAGTGATCTGGGTACTCAGGTACATTGTAATGGGAAGTTTGACCACCATGTGTCAACAGTGGTGACAAATGTGGCAGAACTCATAATTATGGGCATGTAATCCAGATCAAAGGACATTATAATTCCATTGTACTCGACCCTCATCACAACAATAGTTGAGAGCAATGCACCCTTTCACATGTAACTCACAGCACATCTGCAACAGCTAGATCAATGTCAGAGATTTTGCACAATGAAAATACAGGGTGTAAAAATAAGTCCTATGTGGGAAGATGGAAAGGCATATTACTGAGATATGTATGCTACAGACTACTAATGGCTGATTTGTGTTTGCCTTACAGGGCATTCTACAATCCAGCTGTGATGCAAATGTTACACATTAATCTATTGGTTAGGAGTTTTAATTAAGTGTATATAAACGGTATTCAGAGATTTTTTTAACATCTGATGAAGTCCAGTGCGAGGACGAAAACGCAATTGTTATTTGTAAAAGCGTTAATGACTGAGTGTTTTTCACAATAAATGTTTACTTCGCAAGTTATGTGTTCCTGGTTGTGGATTCTGCTCTCCGTGCCTTGCATTCCATTTTTTCTTGGTTGGTTTTACTTGGAAAGCTTTCCGCTCAGTGGTTTATTAGTTTTTTGTTGCAGTTTGGTTATGGAGAGGAGTTCCTCACCTCTGAAAGGACATGACGACCTGGGAGAGTCTCGGAAACTTATCGGACAACTAACCTAATTAGTGGATTTACTCACACCACTGTGTAAGTCCTTAGTGGGGACTAAAACACAGGTGCACAAGGCTGCAGGAAATGACGTTGACGAGCTGATTTCAAACAAGCACAAAAGGAAGAGGGAGCTTATTGGCGATGGAGTTTTTGCCGGTGACCCTATGGAACCAAATGGTGCATCCTTTAATCCTGCAGCCACCCCGAGAGTGTTACTGGAAGCTAGTCTGGACAATATTAACAGCGGAGTGGGTTTGGATGTGTCGCAAGTGGGTCGAATGAATTCAGGTACTGTTCCATCACCTAGACCCATAGAGACTTGTGACTGGTTGAATAAGAAATATTGTTTCAATATTAATAGTGTCCCTAGTAAGGGACCTAAAAATTAAGACTCTTTCAATAAAAAAATGGACAGTGTATCTAAACTAATGTTTAAATATAGATCTCTGTCAATAGAGAACGCCTATCTAATGGAATGTATCAGTAGGAACATTGTTCCTAAAGGGTTGAGAATTTATAAATACCCAAACAATGTACAAATGGGCTCATTGTTTCACAAAGAACTAATGGAAGTTTTTAATAAATGTGGTTTAGATATTCTGAAGTTAATTATTAAGGAAAATAACAGGAATTTAGAATTATTGCAAAAAGATATTAATGAATTGGATGGGCTTATTAAGGAAGACCTTTTGTTCAGTATTAAAGAAGAGAGAGACAAATATTTTAAAGTAAGAAATGAAATAGACAACAAATGTAAGCGTTTAATAGATAGAAAAATGGAGAAATTAAAACGTGATTTACAGGATTATGAAAATGAGGCTAGCTACCCTAACCCCCCCTCCATCCCATACATATAAAAAAGTGTATATTATAATAATAATGGTGGGATGAAAGAAAAGGAAGGACATCATTTAGAAAACCATTTTGATGATGGGGGATGGAATGAATATGATAAAGAATTTCCCCCTTTAGAGAGAGAACAGAGAACTTCTTTTTATCGGAGACCTGAAAAAGGAAATTTTCAGATGAGGGGGGGAGAAGGAGGAGGGGGAGATATTAGACAGTTGTACCCCTGACCCAAATTTGGATACAAATGGGCAAGAAATTGTGACAGTTGGAAACAAAAATATTTTTAAGGAATTTAATATTTATAATTACAGTGATGTGGTACTAGAAAAAGAATATTTTTGTTTATTAGGAAAAGGTTTTAAATTTATTCCACAAACAAAAGGTGATTTGACAAACACACTCCTTGATATCAAATTATTTTTAAGAAAAATCAACATGGACTTGTTTTTTAAAAATGAAAGGTTTAATATAGTGGATAATAACCAGACATTAAATAAGAAATCTACATTCAACCCCCCTATTCACTCTCAACTCAAGAACTTAGAAGATGTAATGGAAAATGAATTGAGAAAAATGCAAAAGAGAGTAAGATATAAAATGAATATGGATAAAGGAGAATATAAGATATTGAATGACTTAAGAATTAATCAAAATGTAAGAATAATGAAACCAGATAAAGGCGGAGGGGCGGTAATTATGGATACCATTATATATGAAGGTAAAATGAACTGTATACTTAGAGATGAAACAAAATATTCAGTGGTCTCTAAAAATGAAATAAATTTAGCATATAAAAGAATTGATATGGTATTAGAGGCTATGTTTCAAGAAGGAAGTATAGATGGGAAAATGTATTCTTATTTAAGAGTGGACAAGCCAAAAATACCTGTAATATATGGTATCCCAAAGGTTCATAAGGATGATATGGACCCCCCGCTTAGACCTATAGTGTCTGCAGATGGCTCAAAAACATTGCCACTAGCCAAATATATAGATATAAAAGCTAAACATATTTGGATTAATAAGAAATTCATTTTGAAGGATTAATGGGATCTATTAAGGGAAATTAAACCAGAATTTTTTTCTAGAGATTTGTTGTTTGTCACTATTGATATAGTGGATTTATTTTCCTCTATTCCATATGTTGCTGGTATGAGAATGTTTGAGGATGAAGTTTTTCAAGATAGCTTATTGAGTCATAAAGAGAAGGTAGTGTGCACAGGTTTAATGGATATGGTCTTGAAAAATAATTACTTAATATTCAATGGAGAATTTTTCCAACAAATAAAGGGAGTGGCCATGGGTGCAGCCTGTGCACCTACCTTCGCCAACTTAGTACTGGCCAATTGGGAAGAGACATACATTCTCAGTTTGAGCTTTAATACTTATTGGAAGCTATATCGAAGGTTCTTGGACGATATAGTCATTTTTTGGATGGGGGGGGTTGAGAAAATAAATGAGTTCTTGACTTATATTCAAGAAACAACAGATTTCCTTAAATTTACTTATAGCAAGTCAGAAATACATTTGCAATATTTGGACATTGAAGTATATAAAGGGATTAATTCCTTTGAAATGGAGATATTTAGAAAGTCAACCTATTGCAATTCATTTTTGCACTATGAAAGTGCACATCCAACCCATTGTAAAAAGAATATAGTCAAAAGACAATTTGTTAGGGGGTCACGGATGACGAGCAATCATGAGGATTTTAAGAAGGAGTGTGTATTGTTGGAAAATATGTTTTTAGACAGAGGATATCCAAAAGAATTTAAAAGCAATATAAGGGTAGGGGTAGAAATGGAAAGATCAAATAGATTTAAACCTATTCTGGGAGAAAAAGAAAATAACAAGAGACAAATGGAAGGGGAAGAAAAGAATGTCAAGGAAGACTAACAGCATGCCCTTATGGAATATAATGCTTTAAATCATGTTACTAAATCCATCTTTCAAAAGGAATGGCCCATATTTAAAGCTCTTACAGATTTGGAGGGAATAGCAACAAGTATACCTAAGATAGTGTTTAGAAATTCCAATAGTATTAGGGATATGTTGGAACACAAGAAGAAGGAATTTAAAAAGATTGGTAGTAGTATTAGTGGAAGAAAAACGGGTACCTTCAAATGTGGAAAGTGTAACCACTGTGAATTTATTGCTAATAAAGAAAAAAATTTTTGGAGAGTAGGGAAAGATGGAATAGTAGTAAAGGAATATATAATTGTGAAACAAAGGGCCTAGTGTATCTTGCCACCTGTGTAAAATGTTCCTTTTATGTAGGGAAAACAGAAAGGACCCTAAAAAGGAGGATTTATGAACATAATTATGATATAAAGAGAGAAAAAGAAACACATGCTCTATACAAACACTCTAAAATATGCAGAGAGTAAATTAAATTTTTTTGTAATAGAGCATATTAAAATTAACAGTAGAGGGGGTCCTTGGGAAGACACTATACGTTATAGGGAACTATGGTGGCAAGTAACACTAGAGGCCAATAAAACACCAGGTTTAAATTAATACATATCCATACTTCCGCTTTTAAAACTAAAGGCAATTGAGTTATGAGAATTAGTGCAATAGATTTTTTTACACTAGGTGGTGCTATTTCATTAATGTTGGTGCTCTGTCAGTATTGTATGTAAATTTCTAAATATATTTTATTATAATTCTTATTTAGGTTTTATTATTTATTATTTGATATGAATTTTAATAAGTTGGGTTGTGTAAGTTAAATAATTTATTTATTTAGCAAAAGTTTTTATAAATAAATGAATTTTTGGAAATAGTGATTTTATTGAGGTATGATGAAATATTTATGAATAATTCATGAGCCCATAAGAGAAGTTGATAGGTTGATTTGAATTAATTGGTTAGTAATCTATTGGTTAGGAGTTTTAATTAAGTGTATATAAATGGTATTCAGAGATTTTTTTAACATCTGATGAAGTCCAGTGCGAGGACGAAAACGCAATTGTTATTTGTAAAAGCGTTAATGACGGAGTGTTTTTCACAATAAACGTTTACTTCGCAAGTTACATGTTCCTGGTTGTGGATTCTGCTCTCCGTGCCTTGCATTCCATTTTTTCTTAAATGTTACACATTGTTAAAGCAAACAGAAAGAAGGTCACAAATTCCAAGGATGTTAACCTAGCCTCTGACATAATAACGCATAATGGAGAGATAGAAATGTCTCTCAGATGGTACACCTTTTCTGGAGCAAGTTTCACATTCATGTAAAGTATAGGCCTTTCCTGACACTTTTCAAGCACAACCTACATAAATGGATGGTTAATGGTTACTGTACTCATGGTATCACACCCATGTCCCTCATGGATAGAGGTAGTTGGTCTTAGATAACATAGCTTTATGTTCATAACCATGTGAACATTTTTCACATAACTATTTAAAATTGTGGAACTCGTGTTAAATATGGCTAGGATTTTATGTCATCTTGGAATATTAGCCGAGTACTCGTCTATGAAACTATGAACATATGAAGTCTAGTTGTATCCTAGGTACAGCTATAGTGTGATGTACAGAGTCACAGAAGTTAGAGTGCATCACATCAGTATTGCCATTTGATAGTCTGCACAAACATATATGCATACATGTCAGGATTTCATGCTAGTACAGCATTTTTACTGCCAGTGTCAGGGGGACAGTGATCCTGTGGCACATGTCTTGAGGTCTGACATGTGCTTATACAGTGTATTCCGTGCATTATTTGGTATGTGAACAATATCACAGTAAGAGCTACCTCACTCATTGACAGTAGACTTTGCACTGCTGTGGTTCCTGTGCACACGGCCATACTTTATGCCTTACCATCAGTCCCATATAGTGCTGTACCATTTATTATAACACTTCACTTCTTAATTCTCTTATCAATTGCATATGCTTAAGACAATGTCAATTGTTATTACATGTGGCACATGCATGCAATACCTAGCTGTCTATAGGGAATCCACCCATAATAATGTGTTGTTTGTAAGTTTTGTTATCCTTATGGCCAATACCTATGTCAGCCAGGGATGCTTTAGTCAAGTGCATTACATTTGGCACAGTGAGCTTCCACACATCTTGTTGGCCATACAGAACTATTATTTGGTATGCATACCTATTAGAAATTCATAGTGCAGACTTCCTTTCATGGTGTTGTACAAGATGCATGTGTGATTGGTACTTCTGTGTTGCACCCAGCAAATACAGAGATCATTGACAACATTGTTGACATGGGTTTGATTCTTGCACATGTAGCTTGTGGCTTATGTGTCATGCATACATCTCAATGGCCAGCATTGCCCCTGAATTCAACTTTAGGTGTAACTCTGTTCCACATAATTCCTCCAAAGACAGTTTATTTTTAGAAAAGGTATGGTGACATCCCCTTATAGAAAACTGGCAATCATCACAGTCGTACACGTCTGTGCCTGCAGAACATGTATAGCAATGTAAACTCATATATTCTGGCAATATCATAGATTAATGTTTTTAATATTTTATAATTGTTTCTGTTTGTGCCTGCTTCTGTCAGCAGTTGTAAATGAGTCTGTTTCTTATTTCTCCATGATTGGTTGTTAGGTATACTGACATTTCAGTCATGTTGAAGCAAGTCAGTTTGCAGAGCTTCATAACATGCACATACCCCCTATTGTATATAACATCCTTACTAAATGTCCTCTCTAGTGAGCATGGCAGTGATGTCTATATAACAACCACTCATCTACATTAACATGTATGCTTGTGTGACAGTCACATATATGCCATCATGTATGATGGTATAAACAGACTCACAACGGAGGTGTAAATAGCAGTATGTACTGTGCTATCTACATATGTGCTTAATGTTATGTTACTAACTTGTCTTGGAAGTGTATATATATTGACATATCCTGTGTTGTGTACATTGTCGTGTTGTACATGCCCTCTTCCTCTTTCTTCATTCCTATCATATATGTCTGTGACCATTGTATTCAGGATACTTTCTCTGCCTAATGGTTAAACCCTACAAATATATCTTGGGAGGGATCCAAACATAGATATAAAACATCTTTTAGCTCATAAAATAGTAATAGATAAAAGAAACAAAAAATATGAAAGCCTGAGAAATATGGGAGCAAACCTTTAACATCATATTAGCATAAAACATCATACAGGCTACATAGTAACAAGGTATAAAGGCACCTAGAAATATACACATGATCACACAGTCAAACTATGGACTTGAAATCCTTATTGTATGTGCTGTTTTTATAACAATGGAATTGAATGATAAAGCATCGTTGTATATAGTGTAAATAGATATGATTTATGACCTACATGTTACTATATTGAATACAATGTATAACATTCACTGATGGTCATGCTGCAAGAATGGAAATTATTGTGATTTATATAAATGAAAAAATGAAAATAAAAATAAAAGGAAAAAAAGGATACTTTCTCTGCCTAGTATATTATTGTTATGTTGTATTTGCCCTTGTTGATCATCTCAACATCTAATATTTTATTATGTAAAAACTTGTGGTAGTGTACATTGCACAGATTACACTTTTTCTGTAATGTGTTCTTACTACAGTCATATTGCAGTAATTTCATCTATTCATTGTGGCTGTCCCTGTAATCTTGCAGAGTAAGTTTGCCTGTAGGCAGACCTGTATGCATGTTCCCTATGCATTCATTTTCCTTTGCATGGTTTCCTTGCTGGCAAAACTGTTGCTGGCCAAAAACCCTCACTTGTATTCATGTAAATGCGATGAGCGACATGCATATGCGACTAGCGCTGCTGCTCATCTCACACACATGTAAACTCCAAGTAGGCTTTGCATGAAGCCCACACAGAGTTTATTGAATCCCTGGGTGCATCTTTATGTTTTTGTACAATAAAGTATGATGTCATCTAGGTTTGGTGTATCTCTTGCTTTTAATATTCCATGTTGGGGGATTGCAGTGGGTGCCCTTTTGCTGTCTACAGGAAGGCCACTCATTGTGAGAGTAATAGTTTTCCTCATTATGAGAGACAGTCATGTGATGTATGCTAGGTATTTTTTTATTTTCTTGATTGTTGAGTGTATGTGTGTGTCTGTCTGTCAGAATGACAAGTGTACAGCAATTACTGCAGACAATCCCTGCCCCTGCCAAAGGAAAGATGGCAGTGGTGAAATTAATAGCAACATTAAGGACAGTTATGTCACTAAAACAAATACATCTTATCACCTTTTAGTAATGTGTCCATCAGCAGGGATGGAACTTAGCCAAGTGTGCTGAGATTCTTTCAACCCAACTGAGCACAGAACAATTGGAAGCTTTAAAGGATACTATTTCTACAGTTTTATTTTGAATATGCTGCCATAAAATTAATTGCATGCTTTGTTACA
>NC_056737.1:948911952-949114452 GCF_019279795.1 Protopterus annectens | reverse complement strand
GCAAGGAGGAACTAAGGGTAGCTATGAAGAGGATGAAGAATGGAAAGGCTGTTGGTCCAGATGACAAACCTGTGGAAGCATGGAGGTGTTTAGATGAAATGGCAGTGGAGGTTCTAACCAGATTGTTTAATGAAATCTTGGTAAGTGAGAGGATTTCTGAGGAATGCAGAAAAAGTGTTTTGGTACCGATTTTTAAGAATAAGGGCGATGTGCAGAGCTGTAGTAACTACAGAGGGCTAAAACTGATCAGTCACAGCATGAAGTTATGGGAAAGAGTAGTGGAAGCTAGGTTAAGAAGGGGCGTGATGATTAGTGGTTAGCAGTATGGTTTCATGCTGGGAAAGAGCACTAGAGATGCAATGTTTGCTCTGAGGGTGTTGATGGAGAAGTACATAGAAGGTCAGAAGGAGTTGCATTGTATTTTTGTAGACTTAGAGAAAACATATGACAGGGTGCCAAGAGGGGAGTTGTGGTATTATATGAGGAAGTCGGGATTGTCAAAGAAGTATGTAAGAGTGGTACAGGATATGTACGAGGGTAGTGTGACAGCAGTGAGGTCTGCGGTGGGAGTGATGGATGCATTTAAGGTGGAGGTAGGGTTACATCAAGGATCAGCTCTGAGTCCTTCCTTATTTGCAATGGTGATGGAAAGGTTGACAGACGAGATCAGACAGGAGTCCCTGTGAACTATGATGTTTGCAGATGACATTGTGATCTGTAGTGAGAGTATGGAACAGGTGGAGGAGACCCTGGAGAGATGGAGATGTGCTCTAGAGAGAAGAGGAATGAAGGTCGGCAGGACTAAGACAGAATATATGTGTGTGAATGAGATGGAGGATAGAGGAATAGTGGGGATGCAAGGAGTAGATGTGGTGAAGGTGGATGAGTTCAAATACTTGAGCTCAATAGTTCAGAGTAATAGTGAGTGTGGAAGAGAGGTAAAGAAGAGAGTATAGGCAGGATGGAGTGGGTGGAGAAGAGTGTCAGGAGTGATTTGTGACAGACGAGTACCAGTAAGAGTGAAAGGGAAGGTCTACAAGAGGGTAGTAAGACCAGCTATGTTATATGAGTTGGTGACAGTGGCATTGACAAAAAGGCAGGAGTTAGAACTGGATGTGGCAGAGTTAAAGATGTTAAGATTTGCACTGGGTGTGATGAGGGTGGACAGGATTAGGAATAAGTATATTAGAGGGTCAGCCAAGGTTGGAAGGTTTGGAGACAAAGTCAGAGAGGCAAGATTACGTTGGTTTGGACATGTGCTGAGGAGGGATGCTGAGAATATTTGGAAAAAGATTCTAAGGATGAAGCTACCAGGTAACAGGAAAAGAAGAAGGCCTAAGATAAGGTTTATGGATGTGGTGAGAGAGGACATGCAGGTGGTTGGTGTGACAGAGCAAGATGCAGAGGACAGGAAGAAATGGAAACAGATGATCCACTGAGGCAACCCCTAATGGGAACAGCCAAAAGAAGATGATGATGATAGGGATCCATATATATATATATATATATATATATATATATATATATATATATATACATATATATATATATATATATATATATATATATATATATATATATATATATATATATATATATATATATATACACATACATATAAATATATATATATATATATATATATATATATATATATATATATATATATATATATATATATGGGTCTTCTTTGTTTGCCCGAACTTTCATTTGCCCGACACCCATTTGCCTGACCCCATTTGCCCGAAATTTCATTTGACCGACACTTCATTTGCCCGACAGTTCATTTGACCGACAAGCATTATTGGCAAGAAAATGGGATATGCCCCCTTCGCCACTGCAGTGCGACCCAGGAGTTAGAATAGATAGTTAGGGGGGTGTGGGGGGCAAAGAATATTAAAGCAAAACTAAGCACCCCCCTAACTATATATTTTAACTCCTGGGTCGCACTGCAGTGTGGAAGGGATACATACACACACACACACACACACACACACACACACACACACACACACACATATATATATATATATATATATATATATATATATATATATATATATATATATATCTATGGGTCCCCTTCACATGATAGACTTTTCACAATGGGGAATTACTATCACCGTATAGTGCGGAATGGGAAAATTTCCCTCTTCTGTACTGTAGTGAGATCTCAGAGTTGGTATATTTAAGTTACAGGGATGTGCGGGGGCAGAGCCCCCCACCGGGGGTGCAGGGGGGCATAGGCCCCCTGCTAACAGCTTTTAAGTAAGTGTTCGTTTGTGTTTACTTTACATGTTTGGCTTTTCAAAAGTTGATCATATGGTCTCGGTCATATGAATTTCGACTTTGTGAAAAGTCGATGATGTAAAGTAGACCGATATATACACACACACACACACACACACACACACACACACACACATATATATATATATATATATATATGTGTGTGTGTGTGTGTGTGTGTGTGTGTGTGTGTGTGTGTGTGTGTGTATGTGTGTGTGTGTGTCTGACTTTATTTACTGCCCAGTATAGGCACCTCAGGACAAATTAATACTGTCTTATAAAACCTTTAAAAATGGGTTATTAAGAACATCATTAAACGTACACACCTACAATAATCCAAGAATACATAGACGAAAAAACTTGACTTTCCAAATTGCTGTAAATGAAACTAAGATAATAAGTGCCTGTAAGACACAGTTTATCTCCACTGCTTGGAATAAACTACCATGTGATGTGATGTACAATCCTGAATCTGTTTACACATAGGTTCATAAGTAAGTACTAGGCTATCTGCCCAAGCGCATTTATATGCCTAGCCAGAATGTGTTGGCTTTCACCACCCCCTTAGATTAGTTCCCTGTGCCTCTGTCCAGCAGAGCCATTAGTTCCCAGTGCCACAGTCCAGCAGAGCCACTGCAGTGATCCCCGGGGTAAATTTTCTGTTTCCCATTCACCCGTCAAGGTTTCTCTTGAAGGGTGTTTGTGAAGGGCTCTGCCTGATGTATATTGGAATCCTGTTCCAAAGCATGGGGAGTCTCTGGGACAGGAATCTATCCCACCAGCATGTCCTATTTATCGTTGTGGTGAGGTTTATATCCTTAGAGCATGTGGCTGTCCGGTATTTGTTTTTTTTTTTTTGGTGGAGCATGTCCATCAATTCTGGGTTGTACATGGCATTGTATGTCAGGTAGAGATCACCTCTGAGTAAGCGGTATGCAACCGAATACTTCTGGAGTTTCTTGAGTCGGGCTGCATAGGACATCTGTTTGAGGCCAGTAATCCTCTTGGTGAGGTACTTTTGTGGTCTTTCCAGCTGTTGCAGCTGTCTTGTAAGGTACATCCCAAATGGGGTGTTGTATTCTATGATGGGTCTAATGAGTGATGAGTAGAGATACACAATAACCTCTTTTTTTCTAGATGTGAACCCTTTCATGATTAGGTGGGCCACATAGAATGATTTTCTAACCACCTTGGCAATATGATTATCAAAGGAGAGATTACTATCTACTTGGGTCCCCAGATCCCTTATTACATTTTCTGTATTTAGGGGACTACCACCTATATGGTAGTTCGCAGGTACTTTGTTTTTTTCTAAAGGGGATGACTATGCTCTTTTTGGCATTTAGCTTGAGGCCATGATTTTGACACCAGGTATCCATCTCAGTGAGACCCTTCTGGAGGGTGTCTGTATCAGCTGGAGAATCAGTTATGGCCCCTAGTTTGCAGTCATCTGCAAACTTGGTCAGCCATAGTCCTCCTATGCTTGCCTGTACCTCTGAGAAGTATATACCGAACAAGATGGTTCCTAGGACTGAGCCCTGGGTGACACCACTTGTAACCAGTTTAGAGTCGGATGTAGAGCCTGCAACTCTCACCATGTGGGTTCTATCCATGAGCCAGTTAGCAACCCATCTTGTGATGTAGGGGTTTATGTTTAAGCTGATGAGCTTGTCTATAATACTAGAATGTGGAATGGTGTCAAAAGCCTTTGCAAGGTCTAGGTAGGATGTGTGGACCACCTTTCCCTCATCTAATGCCTTGGTAACTGTCTCAAAGAAGTCCACCAGGTTTAGGAGGCATGATCTGCCCTTAACAAAGCCATACTGGGTAGGGTCCAAGGTTTGGAGGTTTCCAATGTCTCTGTTAATGAGTTCTATGATGATGCACTCCATAGCCTTGCAGACCAGGCTAGTCAAGCTTATAGGATGATAGTTCCCAGGGTCTGTTGTGGCTCCACCTTTGTGGAGCAGGATAACTGCTGCTGTGCACCACTCTGTGGGTACGTAGCCTGTAGAGAGGCTGAGTTTGAACAGTGTGTTTAGGTGAGGGGTTAGTTCATTTTGGTGCTTTTGTAATACACAGCCTGAGACACCGTCCAGTCCCATTGAAGCTGTGTTTTTGGCTTTGGATAGGGCTGTTTTAACCTGTGTGTCATTGATTGATGGGGCACTACATTCTCCTGGTATGGTTATGGGCCCTTTAGGGGGTCAGAGGGGGTGAAGTTTGCACTAAACCTATCTGCCAGAATGTTGGCAATATCAGTCGGTTCAGTATATTTTGTGCCATTCTGCACTAACTCAGAACAGATCTGAGAGTTTCCACTTAGGTTGTTGACATAGCTAAAGAATGCTTTGAGATTATCTTTGGAGTCATTGGCAATTTTTCTTTCGAAACTAGCCTTGGATGATTTAATGAGGGAACGTAGTTTGTTGCTGGTACTGATCAGGGATGTCTTTCCTTCTTGTGATTTTACTCTTTTCTGTACTAGTTTCCTCCTTCTGTTGTATAGCTTGTTTATGGCAGGGGTCCACCAGACTGGTTTCCTTTTCTTGGAGGAGTGAGTCTTGGTTTTACTTGGGATAGCATGATCCATGCATTCCTGCAGATGCTCATAGAGTGCCTTTGTAAAGGTTTCAGCAGCTTGGACAGCATTGTCCTTTAGCATGGGCGCTGTGAACCTTTTCACCTTGGTCTTAAGTAACGTGAAGTTTGCTTTTGAAAAGTTTTTCACTGTGGTTTCCTTGATTGGGGGTGGGTGCAGAATGTGGATATCCAGAGTGATTAGTCTATGATCTGATCTAACCAGCAAGGGGTTGACCTCCGATGTGGAACACCGGTCGCCCATGTTGGTGATGACCAGGTCCAATATGTTGTTCCCTCTGGTGGGGGTGTTGACCAGTTGATCCAGGGCATTTGAGTTTATAAATTCTAGGAAGCATTGGGCAAGGGAGTTAGTACTTGAGTAGTTCTCCCAATTTATGTTTGGGTAATTGAAATCACGCAGTATTAGGGTGTTTGGTAGGACCTTTATATTTCCCAGTGTTTACAGAAATGCGGAATGGGGGTCTTGGGTCATGGTGGGTGATCTGTAGCAAGCTACAATTTGGATTGCAGTTTTGCCCGTTGTTAGTTGCACATGGATGATCTCTGATGCATTGTGCTGCACTACTAACTTAGAGGTGTGGGTATCCTTGATGAATATGGATACACCCCTGCCTTTTGTGTTTTGGTCCTGGTACTGTGGCCGAAAGGTATGGTATGAGTTACAGCCTAGTAGTCTTGGGGTACTCTCAGGAGCCTTAAACCAGGTTTCTCTTACTGCATATATGTCGATGTTCTCCATATTGAGGAGTGCCTCGAGTGCATGCATTTTGAGGTTTAGACTTCTGGCATTGAGTAGCATTACCCTCAGTTTTTGGTTACTTGTGCTATTTATGGTGATGGGTTTGTCTTTTGAGCCTTGCCTAAAAAAGGCACTATGGGGGTGGCAAGAGCCTTGGCCTAGTATAGATACCTGGACAAAAGAATGGGCCTATGATCTGAGTTGACAGTAGTTAGTATTCTTCAATAGGTTCATAGGTTCATAGGTTGGCACTAGGCTATCAGCCCTAGGGCCTATACAAGCCTAGCCATAACAATTCCCTGGCTATTTCTTCTCACACTATTTACTTCTCTGGATCCCTGTCTAGCAGGGCGACTGACGTGATCCTCAGGGTGAATTTCTTTTCTCCCATCCAATCGTCAAGGTTCCTTTTGAAGAGGGCCAAAGAGGCACTCTGCTTGACATGTATGGGCAATTTATTCCAGAGTCTGGGGAGTCTCTGGGTCAGGAACCTATCCCTCCAGCATGTTTTGTTTATTGTGATGACAATGTTTAGATCCCTGGAGCATGTGGCTCTGAGGGATTGGGATTTCTTTAAGTGTAGCATGTCCAACAGTCCTGGGTTTGACATGGCCTTGTATGTTAAGCAGAGATCACCTCTGAGTAGTCGATATGCAACAGAGTATAGCTGGAGGTTTTTTTAAGGTGGTCAGAATAGGGCATCTGCTTTAAACCTGTGATTCTTTTAGTGAGGTATTTCTGCGGCCTTTCCAGTTGTTGCAGATGTCTTAAGAGGTACATACCAAACAGGGCGTTGTATTCTATAATGGGTCTAATGAGGGATGAGTCCAGTGGGACAATGACCTCCTTTTTTCTGGATGAAAAGCCCTTAGTGATGAGGTGTGCCACATAGTAAGATTTCCTGACTGTTCTGGTGATGTGGATATCGAAGGAGAGACCACTGTCCACCTATGTCCCTAAGTCTCTTATCACACTTTCGGTGTTTAGTGTACTGCCACCTACATGGTAATTCACGGGTGCATGTTTTTTCCCAAAGGTGATAACTATACATTTCTTGGCATTGAGTTTGAGCCCATGGCTCTGGCACCAAGCATCTGTTGCTGTAAGGCCCTTTTGTAGAGGAGACTCTCTTTTCTCAAACACTGTTGGAAAATATTGGAACCTGCTTCCCTCTGAACTCTCATCTATTCCCTCAAAATCTCTCTTTAAAAAGAAACTCAAGCTTTACCTCAAAACACAATGGCTGTGCCCCTGTACCAACCCTGACTAACATTATTTCATGTTCATCTAACTTACTTCACCCCTATCTAAATTCACTTTCTTTTCATCTTTTTTCCATTTCCCTCTCTATGTAAATGTTATTACATACTTCTTGCTGTCTTGTTCTACAATATTTTCTTCACTCCATTACTTTTTATACCACTTGATTATTATTATATTTTATATTTGAATGTAGTTCTTAATAGTGTTTATACTTAGCATCAGTAAAGTTTTATAAGTGGAGCTTATCTCCCCGGGCCTCTACTGAAAATGGACATGTATCCAGCTAGACTAGCCCAGTCAACAAATGTAAAATAAATAAAATGTAAAATAAAATAGAGTATCCACATCATTTGTGGATGCAATAACGGCTCTCAGTTTGCAGTCATCTGTGAACTTTGTTAGCCAGAGTCCCTTAGTGTTGGCCTGTACTTCAGAGAAGTAGATGCCAAACAGGAGTGGTCCCAGGACTGAACCCTGAGGTACTCCACTTGTCACTGGTCTGGAGCTGGATTTTGAGTCGGATACTTTTACAGGGTGGGTTCTATCAGTAAGCCAGTTAGCAACCCATTGGGTGACGAAGGGATTAATGCCCAGCTTAGTTAGTTTATCTATGATTCCAGAGTGAGGGATGGTGTCAAAGGCCTTGGCAAGGTCTAGATAGGCTGTCTGGACCACCTCACCCTTGTCCATGGCTCTGGAGACTGATTCAAAGAAGTCAATCAAGTTCAGGAGACAAAATCAGCCCTTCACGAATCCAAACTGGGTGGGGTCCAGTGTTTGAAGGTTGCCAATGTCTTTGTTTATAAATTCCATGATAATACGTTCCGTGGCCTTGCAGATAAGGCTCATCAGACTGATGGGACGGTAGTTTCTGGGATCCAAGATGGAACCCCCCTTGTGGAGTGGGATAACTGCAGCTCTGCACCACTCAGTGGGCATGAAACCTGAGGTGAGGCTATGATTAAACATGACACTTAGGTGAGGTGCCACTTGATATTGTAGTTCATGTAGTACACAGCCCGGGATGTCATCTGGTCCCATGGATGCTGTATTCTTAGCTTTGGAGAGTGCATTTTTAACCTGTGTGGCCATTATTACCGGAATTTGGCAATCTTCCGGTATTGAGATGGGCCATTTAGGGTGTGAGGGGGGGGGTGAAGTTGGCACTGAATCGATCTGCCAGGATATTGGCAATATCCTTGGGATCGGTATATTTAATGCCATTCTGTTTTAGCTCAGAGCAGATCTGAGCATTGCCATTTAGATTCTTGACATAGTTATAGAATGCCTTGTTGTTGTCTTTGGAATCTTTGGCAATTTTATTTTCATAACTAGCTTTGGAGGATTTTATGAGGGATCTCAGTTTCTTACTGAGGCTGGTAAGGGAGTTTTTTGCATTGTAGGATTTTCCTCTTTTTTGCAACAGTTTCTTCCTTTTGTGGTAAAGTTTGTTTATGGCAGGGGACCACCAGATTGGCTTCCTTTTTTTGGATTACAGCATCTTGGTTCTATTTGGGACGGCACGATTCATGCATGAGTGGATGTGCTCGTACACTGCCTTAGTGTAGGATTCAGCAGTTGAACTTTCAGTTCCCATCTGCATGGATATCATGAAGTTTTTCACTTCTGACTTGAGTAGCATGAAGCTGGCCAATGTCCTGAGCACTGGTACCTATGAATGTATAAACGTGTGTAATAGTTGGTGTAATTGTGTTTGTGATATTTCAGTAAATTCAGATATTCAGTGTCACTTTTGGGTGTTCTGCTGGCATAGCAAATTTTTCTCCGACAGTTGCATTCAGAGACAGCCACCCCACTGCATATCAGAATCAGGTCAGAGGATGTCATTATCACAGGAGCAACTAATGTACAATGCACAGTTTGTAAACACTATCACACTTCAGATAGTTTTGAGTTGGTGTGTGTGTGTGTGTGTGTGTGTGTGTGTGTGTGTGTGTGTGTGTGTGTGTGTGTGTGTGTGTGTGTGTGTGTGTGTGGTATGGAAGAATACCTATGGCGGGGTTAGCCACCTAATGGTGTAAAACAAGTGACAGCATTAAAGCAAGGCAAATAATTCCAGCTCAGGGTTTCAGGAAAAAAACCTACAACCAGCAGTAGCAGCTTTTGCCAAAATGCACTATTTTTCTGATGGGGGCAAATGTGATTTAGAGACGTGTTAGCCACAATGAGGAAAGACCTCATTATCAGATAATTTGTATGTCTTTGAATCATTCTTAACTACTGTGAGTGTAAATCAGAATTTTCCTAAAGAAGTGAAAGCTAGTAACCCATGAATTGTATTGCCACATGCACCTCCCATTCACTCTGACACACACACACACACACACACACACACACACACACACACACACACACACACACACACACACACACATGCGCACACACACACACACACACACACACGCACACACGCACACACACCTTACACCACTCATACCACTATATATGTTCTCACATAAATGCAGCCACACAAATACAGGTACACACATATACCCCATCACTATCTGTCTGCTATATTTCCCGGAATGTACCTTGCAATCTGGAGAACATAGGATTTTGGATGTATTAGTTAATATGAAAGGCTGAGGTAAGTTATGCTACCAAGTGTTTCTGCATAAATGCCTTACAGCTGGCATTTCTGGGGGAAGTGCATTGTTAATTAGCATAGGCTGTGCCACCAAACTAGCTCATTACCACTTGCAGAATGCCACAGAAACAGCCAGTTGTGAAGCTACACCACAAAATGGTGCAGCACTGTGGAAGGGCTGTCAGTGAATCAGAAATGGTTACTGAAAGGTGGACACCAGGCTCACAGCTCATAGTAACATTTTTGAATGTAGCCCAAGAGTAATTCAGTGGGGCATTAATAATAAAAGATTAAAGTGATAACACAGTTATTAGCTTATTTCACAAACTGCTGTAATAGTTGATGCTGGTGACATTTTCTTGCAAAGCTATATAAAAATCAAGACAAATGCATAAATGTCAAAAAAAAAAGTTAAACATATGAACATTGTAACAAATAAATGGCAAATAAAACTAATATAAAAATAAGATGAAAATATGCATGAGATTTATCTTGTCCCATGTCTACAAATGTATTAATTTGATGCATTCAACTATCTTTGGCAATAATTTCAGACACTCAGTGTTGCAAATTGCCAGACAAAACATGTAAGTCGAGTCGTATTACAAAAACATATTTCCAGTAAATTAAACGGAAATTAGGATTTAGTTTTGTGGCAAGTAGTTCCCAACCCTTAGACCATATCAAATGATCATCTTTGGAACAACATTTATAATTAATTATATGAAATCCATTTTGTTTTAGTGCAAAACAGGAAGTGACAATCAAGAAGTGCTCTCCCAAAAGAAGAAAAAGAGGGCAATACTATATGTGTTGAATATTACATGCGTTTCAGAAGAAAGAAAAACTAAGATTGGATCCAGTTGTTTATCAGTAATGTAATGGTTTATGAATGTAAATGTTAGTATTGCAAGGTAAATCAAAGTAAAGCAAGATTTAGAATAAAGACACATCAAGCACTCAAACAGTGATAGTACTACAATAAAAAACATCCTGTTTCATACTACAAGATGTCCTGTGCTAATATTCATTATTTTAGATATGCAACATGGAAGAAATGGAACAAAATAGGTGTATATTCGACAGGGTTTGTAACAAAAGATTGGGGAGTCTGTTATAATTTCTGTAAGATATTTTATAAAGTAGCAGTTTTTAATAAGATGCATACACACACACACACACACACACACACACACACACACACACACACACACATATATCTATCTATCTATCTATCTATCTATCTATCTATCTATCTATCTATATATATATATATTTATATATGGGACCGACATTTCACTTACCCAGCTTTTACTTTTCCAAGACCAAACGCTAGGCAATCCTGTTGAACTCTGCCCCTTACCCCCATGGTAGTGCAATCTTGGAGCTGATATATTTAGTTAGGAGGGTGTGGGTTTAGTTTTGTTTGTTTTTTTTTTTTTCCAGGATGGCCAAGCTGTTACTTACCTGGAGTGGTAAGTCAGTGTTGTGGATGTTCATCTTCTGAGTTTGTCGGTCCTTTTGTCTCTATGACGTGAAAGTCGGTGAAGTGGCCACTCGGGTAAGTGAAGTAGATCCTATTATATATATATATATATATATATATATATATATATATATATATATATATATATATTCATAAGTTCATAAGTGTGTACTAGGCTAATGGCCCTGGAGCCTTTACAAGCCTAGCCCATAGAGGTGTCCTGGCATTGTGCCGCCCAACATTAGTTCCCAATGCCTCTGCCAAGTAAAGCCAGTGGAGGGGTCCCTGAGGTGAACTTTCTATTACCCATCTGTTAGAAAAAAATGTATTAATGTGTGTATGCTTAATGCCAATTAATAATCAAGTATTTTAATATGCTTTTCATTCTATTTTTCATGCACTGAATTTTATACAAACTGAGTTTCATATGAGACTGAAAAGATGTTTTTTTGAAGACTGCAGTATGCTTTCAGAAACTTGCAAGTTGCCCTCTGACCTAGTAACTGCTAGTACAGCAATATTCTTGTTTATGCCTTGTGGAAATGTACTTGAGAAGCAGATGTTTATCTGCTTGGTCAGAAGCAAATGAATGAACAATGTCTTATGTTATAAATGTAATGGTTTTAGACAAACAGCTTTGTCCAGAGGATGGGAACCTCTGCAGCTGTAGTAATTTAGAGATAAAGTAGACAAAGAATTATTAGAGAAATGAACTTCTAGCATTGTGCTTGATTTAGCCGTAGTATCTTGAATATAACATAACATGTATCTAACTGAGAGTAACCAAGGCCATGTTGTTTTCCTCAGGAAGTTTCACATAAAAATTGTTAAATCAGCAGAAATTCATGGGAAAGATGGTCAGCAGATGATGATGAAAAAGGTGGTAATCTGTTACGTCAGCATGGTAGGGTACAACCAGTTTATGAATGTATAAAAATGAAAGTATTTCCTGTTTCTGGTTGACAAACTCTGTATTAGCATGTTTTTGTCTCCTTGCTGCAAGATTAAAGTGCCTTAACCTGAACCTACCGTGTTTTGATCATTTTTAAAGTATATTTTTCCTTTGACAGTTTGGTCCTTCGGACCGGAAAGTACCTCTCGCACTAGGCATAGGTCAGAATTGGGCCTGGTGGCATGCATCCGCACCGAGAAGAGGTCAAATCGGCTCTTCTGCTTTGAAAGACCTCCGACTGAATTGTCGTTCGAAAGAGGCCAGCCACTGTTTCTGATCTGGGATTGGAGGACGAGTCAACGATCTGGTGGATCAACTCACGGAGGGTCAGGTAAGGAGGAATTACCTTATTTCTGTTTCAAGATCAGGGACTAATTGCAGAACTGTTTTTTGTCAGGTAGATTTGCATGTGCAGATCAGGGACAGAAAAAGGGGTTACTGTTTTTGTCTTAGATCAAGGAAACAGAATAGGTAGACAGTTATTCTAGATAAACTGTGAAAAGGTATAGGTTTGTGGTACCACGTGTTAAAAAGGGTTACGTAACAATTTACAGCTTAGCTAAGACAGCAATGGGAAATCAGTGCACAAAAAGTTCCTGGGACCTGCCCCTAACTGAAGACGCAAAGTATATGCAATTACAGCGTGCCGATAATGTTAAGTACTACACCAAATGGGTTGATAAGTATAAATTCAAGGGTAATTTAGATAAACTCTCACTCATGAAACTTGTTAAACAGTTGAAAATATATGCGAAAGGTCAACTAAAAAAGCAAAGACAATTAGGAGTTCCTCGGGCACATAGGTGGCTTGAAGAAGTAAATCGCAGAGAGCAGAGAATTAAAAATTCAAAGACAATGTTCTTAGACAAAGAAGACAATAACTTGGTAATAGCAACGGCCCCTCCACCACCCTCTCCACTTCCGTTACCAGAATGCGAAGCAAGTGGACAAGCTGATCCACCCCCGCTATACCCAGTTGTTCCTGCAAAATCACAACTGTTTGTTAGGGATCCTATCGAGACCAGGTCTCGAACACGCGACTTGAGGAGGGAGATTGAGTTAAATGAATTAAATAGAAAATCACAGGCTATGAGTGAAGAAAAGATATGCCCGCTCATAGAAGTACCAAATCCTCAGGCAGGACAGGCGGGACAAGATCCGACCCTTTTAGTTTATAGACCGTGGACACCGGAAGATATCCGGAAAGCCACGGAGGGAATTCCCCACCCAAAAGTGAATTTTAGAAAATTTTTAAAAGACTTACAAGGTATGAAATTAAGTTACCATTTAAATGGAGAGGAAGTAGAAAAAGTGGTTAGACAAATTGTGGGTCCAGATTGGCACATGATCAGTGGCGACTGGAATCCTCGTGACGCACAACTTAGACCACTCCCACATACTAATGCAGAACTGGATGGCAGAGTAAAAGGTCTGACAGACCGAATCTCTGAAAAGTGGAAGCCTAGGGCCGTTTGGACTTGCATTAATCAATGCATTCAACAGGAAGGTAAAACGGTTGATAGATATTATACTAGACTATTAGAGTGTTTTAATAATCACTGCGGAATGCAGATACCAAAAAACCAGACACAAGATTCCCCTTATGAGCAACAGCTAAAGAATGCATTCTTGAAGGGTAGTATAACTCCCATTAGCAGCTTTATTACAAAGCACATGGTAGATCATCGAACAAGTAGATTACAGCCATTACTTGAATATGCTCGACATGCAGAAAGACATTTCAATAGTAAAAAGAAAAAGAAAACTCAAGTATTTTCGGCAAAAGATGGGTCAGAAGTATTTGTAGTACAAACTGGGGAAAAGGGTAAGAAAAATACCCAGGGAAATAAACAATCTGACAAGCGATCAGAAGATTTCGAAGAAAAAAAGAAAAAAGGTGAATGTTTTAAGTGCGGGAAAAAAGGACACTTAGCAAGGGATTGCAGGCTAAATAAGAAGGTGACTTCGGAAAGTAAGGAGGATGAGGAATGACTATATGATAGTCAGGAATCATTGAATAATAATAAGCAGGGAAAGGCAAATGCAAATATGATAGCAGGAGTAGAGGATGTGACACAAGGAGTAGGGGATGTATATGAATTCGCAGACATAGAAGAAGATGAAATTTTAGGCCTAGCTCTATTGAGCTTAAAGCTTTACTTAGCAGACACAAAACCGGAAGTGATGCTTCTGGTAGAGGGGAGGAAAGTTAGATTTCTGTGTGACTCAGGGGCTTCACAGACCCTGATACACCCTTCCAAGCTACTGGAAGATTCAGAATCACCAGATTATATACTAGTGAAAGCAGCTAATGGACAGCTGTATCGGGAGCCACTCTCCCATGACATAGCGATAACAGACCCCGTTTCAGGAATGACCCAAAAAAGTTAAATTGTAGTTTCTGCAAAATGCCCAGTAAATCTTTTGGGTAGAGACTTAATGCAGATATTCGGCATAGCCGTAATTCCAACCATGCAGGGTATGGAAGCACAGTGACAAATGGATACTTTTGTAGTGCGGCCGGAGGGTGAGACATATTACTGGTACAGCCAGGACTTAGTTACGACTGGTCCAGGGGCAGTAACCGAAGAACTGATGAACGTAGCCATCAGTAAGTCCCCCTCCCTTGACACTGACAAACAGCATTTGTTGCATTGTACTCTATATTACTGCAATAGACCAGGACCTGATAAAGATTTTGAACAGGAATTGTTCCAGAACCATGCAAACAGGCTAGTATTGCAAAATTTGTACTGGGATGCAGAGGGGAACAGTGTGGCAAGCTGTTCATTGCCCCAGGAATTTTTAGCACTTTATAAATCTAATCGATTACCACATGTTAGCTTAACTAAAAATAAAAATTTGAAATGGGCAGACTTAGGTGAAAAAGTCACAAGGTGGGAAAAGCAGACAGAATTAGAGCTCTCTGAACAAGGAGTACAGAAACAGAAATTGAATTGGATTACACAGACACACCCAGCTGTGCACTCACAGGCAAGTGAGAATAGCTGAGTATTACTCTTATTGGAGGAAGAGGAAAAAGCCTTGCAGGACATACCAGACATTCTCTGGTCAGCAGGGAAATCAGATGTAGGACTTATACGAACAGCGGGACCAGTTACCACAACGCCAAAGTCAGCATTTAGACCCCAGAAAAGACAGTATCCCTTGAGAAAGGATGCAGAGATAGGAATCAAGCCTATTATAGCAGCCTTACTTAAGGAAGGAGTCTTAATAGAATCTCCTGATTCACCATGTAATACACCTTTATTTCCTGCCAGGAAAGCAAACGGGGAATGGCGTATGGTCCAAGATTTACAAGCTGTGAATAATGCAGTTATATCCATGGCACCAACGGTGCCAAACCCACACACCTTACTGAATGATTTGAAGCCAGAGCAAAAATATTTTTCAGTGGTAGACATTAGTAATGCATTTTTCTCGATACCAATACACCCTGGCAGCCAATATTGGTTTGCATTTACATTTCAGGGTAAGCGGTACACATATACAAGATTACCACAGGGATATTGCAAAAGTCCAACAATATTTGCACAGGAAATGGCAAGCACCCTGGTGGGATTTGACCCACCGAAAGGTAGTCAGATTCTACTTTATGTAGATGACATTCTGCTGGCAGCCCCCACCCAGCAAAAATGCAAAGAAGATACAATAGCTTTATTACAATTTTTAGCTACTCAAGGTCACAAAGTAAACAAAGACAAGTTACAGCTTTGGAGAAAACAAGTTAAGTACTTGGGATATGTAATATCCAAGGAAGGTAGAATATTAAATGAAAATAGAAAAACAGCAATTTTACAAGCACCTAGACCAACTACCAAGAAGGAAATTATGTCCTTCCTGGGAACTACTAATTTTTGTCGGAGTTGAATACCGAACTATGCTTTTGAATCTGCTCCGCTGGCCGATTTAATATTTAAGAAGCCGATGGCAGCACAGGATTTATTACAATGGACACCTGAAGCAGAAGCAGCCTTCTGTAAGCTAAAACAATTGATAGCATCATCCTTAGTTTTAGGATTACCAAACTATCACAAGCAGTTTATTCAAACTGTAGACTGTAAGCAAGGTTATATGACATCAGTATTAACACAGCAACATGGGGACAAGCAACGCCCCATAGCTTACTATTCATCACAGTTAGACCCAGTGGCGCAATCCCTGCCCCACTGTGTGCAAGCAGTAGTTGCAGCTGCAATGGCAGTGCAGGCTTCGGCCTCAGTAGTACTATTCCACCCTCTCACATTGAGAGTGCCTCATGCAGTCGCAATTATTTTACTGCAAGAAAAAGTAGCATATCTTTCTCCAGCTAGGCATCTTTCCTGTATGACCATACTGTTGAGCCAACCTCATATGACAATTGAATGATGCACAACTTTGAATCCATCAACTTTGCTTCTGACCCCTGCAGATGGCAACCCACACTGCTGCCTGCAGGAGATTGAGCAAAAAGCATTACCTAGACAAGACCTTACGGATGTTCCCTTGGATAATGCCGAGGTGACATACTATGTGGACGGCTCGTGCAGGAGGGGTCCTATAGGACAGAACCTAGTGGGGTATGCAGTCATTTCTGATACTGAAACTTTAAGAGCAAAATCTTTACCACACAACTTATCTGCACAAACGGCAGAATTGATTGCCTTGACAAGGGCATGTACCTTAGCAGAAGATAAGAATGTGAACATTTATACTGACAGTCAGTATGCTTTTTCTACTGTACATGTTTTTGCGCAGCAGTGGAAAAATAGAGGAATAATAACATCTACTGGTAAACCAATCAATCATGCACAATTTATTTTAGACTTGTTAGATTCAATCCAGTTACCTAAAAAAGTAGCTATTTGCAAATGCATAGCTCATACTAAACAAAAGGACAAGATTTCAAAAGGTAATGCACGGGCTGATACAGCTGCAAAGCAGGCAGCTTCAGCCTCAGAAGCTTTTCTTTTGAGTGAAAAGTTACAACCCTCTGAGATTTTAGATTTAGAAATGTTAAAAACAATGCAGACACTTACTACAAATGTAGAAAAACAGAAGTGGGTAAAACGAGGAGCAATCCTTAAAAAGGGATTGTACATCTCCAAGGAAAAGAAACTAATTTTGCCATCTAATTTGTTTAGATATCCAGCGTTGTTGAGCCATGGGCAGAGCCATGTCTCAACCGGAGGGATGGTACAGTTAGTGAATCAAGTATTTACAACCTATGGATTTACCAATTAAACAAACAATTTTTGTGCAGCATGCCATGTTTGTAACAAGCATCATGCACAAAGGGCGTTGAAGACTAAGCAAGAGAATTTTCCTACACCACCGTATGCATTCCATACTATTTGTATGGATTTCATAAAATTGAATAAATGTGAAAATAAGAAGTATTGCCTTGTTATTATAGACATGTTTTCCAAATGGGTAGAAGCGTTTCCAACTAAAAATCCAGATGCAGCTACTGTTGCAAAGGTCCTTGTTAAAGAGATTATACCCAGATTTGGTATACGGGAAAAGATTTATAGCGATAACGGGACACATTTTGTGAACCAAATGATTCAGCAACTTAGTCGCTATTTTGGGATATTGTTAAAGAATCACTGCTTTTACCACCCCCAATCTGCAGGGCTAGTAGAGAGGCATAATGGGGTGCTGAAGAATAAACTTAGGAAGTTAATAGCAGAAACACAGAAAAACTGGGTGCACTGTTTGCCTTTAGCACTGTTGAGTATGAGAACTGTTCGAAATGCAAAGGGATTAACTCCTTTTGAAATTTTGTTTGGGAGGGCATATTATACACCTCAGTGGAAACCTCTCATGTCTACAGAGAAGGAGGCTGACAGTTCACTTGCAGGGTATATGAGGCGATTTTTGAATAACAAACTTTTGCAGTTAAATTCTATTTCAGATAAAGAGCAATGAAAATCGGAAGCACCAGTAGCCCCAGGCACTTGGGTCTGGGTGAAGATTGTGAAGCGGAAGAATTGGAGTTCTCCGAAGTGGGAAGGTCTGTACCAGGTACTACTGTCGACACCCACTGCAGTCAAGATCGCAGAACGAGCTTCCTGGATTCATTTGACCCACTGTAAACTTGTTAAAAACTTTGAACTGGACAAAAACTTTGTTACTGTTGCACAACAAGAACAAAATACCCAGGTACAGAGTGAATAGAGACATTGAGCAACCTCAGAACACTTGTATGATCATTTTTATTGCAATATTGATCACACTGTTCTTTTTGTTGTGGCCATTCCTTTTTCCTGCCACAAAGGTTGAACTGATTAGATGTAATGAACCAAACATAGACTGGCATCCGAACTTTAACACTTATCAGGCAATTACACGTGTGTACGCAGAGACTTTTAATGTTTCAAACTGCTGGGTCTGTACGGCCATACCAACAGCATACGGGGGTTTATTAATGACTGCTATCCCCCTAGGGGTCAATGAGACCTGGGAAAATCTGTTTTTTGACACAGTTGCTATTAAAGCATATGATAAGGTAGCACTGTATTTGCCTGTGACACAAAAAGGAATTGTATGTTTCTATAAAAATGATACCATCCAAGTGGGATGGAGTAAGTGTAATGTTACAGTACAATATAAATGTTACAGAAAGCCAAATGATTTAGGTGGATCATGTAGTACAGATTATGACTCATTTTTGAAATCTATGCATAAAACTCTTGATCAGGTCTAGCGCAATCCTGTACTTTTCAAACAGTTATCTGTAATAGGAAAATGTTTCATGCAGGGCAGTCATTTCGTAACAAAGTAACAACTAAAGTAGAGGACTGTTATTTTGTGTGGGGTAAAAAAGCATATAAATGATTACCTGAGAATTGGTCTGGCAGTTGTTTTTTGGGGTACCTGGTTCCGGCCATCCGACACACTGCAGTTTTGCCTCAGGGAAGTATTCGAAATACTCAAGATGTAACCAAAAAGACTGTTAAGAAACCCGAGAATCCAGTGGGACGGATCGAAGCGGGCTGGAAAGACCATCGTGATGTGGGAACCAAACTTGCGCACATGGACTTGAGTGATGCTGTTATATCCTAGGCAGGTATACTACCTGCATATGGTGCAATTAAATTGATATGGGAGCTGCGAAAACTGTCGAAACTTCTTGAAGTAATGAGTAATGTGACTTTTTCTGCTCTTGAACTGATAACTGATGAATTGAATGCCATGAGAACTGTAGTGCTCCAAAACCGAATGGCTCTTGACTTCACCCTAGCGGCGAGGGGTGGGACGTGCGCTTTAATCAAAGAAGAATGCTGTGCATTTATTCCTGATCACCAGCATGAAATTAATGACCATCCTGAGGTGATTCAGCAAGTGTCAGCCATGACCAAACCAGGCCCAAACCTCTGACAGATTTTTTTCAGAATATATTTGGGGGGGTGGGGTTCCATTTTTATGAACATATTGATTGCTATTGGGGTAGGATTACTCCTAATAGGAGTTTGTATTTGTTGTGGAATCCCCTGCATGAAGAAATTAATCAAAGAATTCATAGATATATCCGTATCTGAGACTATGTATCAAAGTACTGAATTTGAAGAGCTGCTAGAATGCGAAACACTTTCATAAAAGTTTAAACTGAATGACTTTCTTAACTGCAAATCCTAAGTGGAAGAGGTTAGGAAAAGAAGCAAACTGTTTATTCTTTTTTGAAAATAAAATAAAAAAGTATTAACAGGAGGGAAATGTTAGAAAAAATGTATTAATTTGTTTATGCTTAATGCCAATTAATAATCAAGTATTTTAATACGCTTTTCATTCTATTTTTCATGCACTGAATTTTATACAAATTGAGTTTCATATGAGACTGAAAAGATGTTTTTTTGAAGACTGCAGTATGCTTTCAAAAACTTGCAAGTTGCCCTCTGACCTAGTAACTGCTAGCACAGCAATATTCTTGTTTAAGCCTTGTGGAAATGTACTTGAGAAGCAGGTGTTTATCTGCTAGGTCAGAAGCAAATGAATGAACAATGTCTTATGTTATAAATGTAATGGTTTTAGACAAACAGCTTTGTCCAGAGGATGGGAACCTCTGCAGCTGTAGTAATTTAGAGATAAAGTAGACAAAGAATTATTAGAAAAATGAACTGCTAGCATTGTGCTTGGTTTAGCCGTAGTATCTTGAATATAACATAACATGTATCTAACTGAGAGTAACCAAGGCCATGTTGTTTTCCTCAGGAAGTTTCACATAAAAATTGTTAAATCAGCAGAAATTCATGGGAAAGATTGTCAGCAGATGATGATGAAAAAGGTGGTAATCTGTTACGTCAGCATGGTAGGGTACAACCAGTTTATGAATGTATAAAAATGAAAGTATTTCCTGTTTCTGGTTAGACAAACTCTGTATTAGCACGTTTTTGTCTCCTTGCTGCAAGATTAAAATGCCTTAACCTGAACCTATCGTGTTTTGATCATTTTTAAAGTATATTTTTCCTTTGACACCATCCACTCATCAATATTTATCTTGAAGAAGGACAGTGAGGCACTCTGCTTGACATGTATGGGAAGTCTATTCCAGAGTATGTGCAGTCACTGGATGAGGAACCTGTCCCTTTAGCATGTTCTGTTGATTGTGGTAATGAGGTTGAGGTCTCTGGAGCATGTGGTGTGGAGGGATTGGGATTTTTTTAGCTGTAGCATTTCTAACAGAGCTGGGTCAGACATTGCTTTGTAAGTCAACCTAAGATTGCCTGTAAGTAGGAGATATGAGAGAGAGAATAGCTGGAGTCTTTTGAGTCTGTCCATGTAGGATGTGTTTAATGCCTAGGATCCTCTTTGTAAGGTACTTCTGTGGCCTCTCCAGCTGTTCTCAGTGTCTACTGAGGTACATGCCAAATGGGGGATTATACTCAATGATTGGTCTAATGAGGGAAGAGTAGAAAGAGACGATGACCTATTTTTTCCTGGATGCAAATATTCCCGGTGTCTACTGAGGTACATGCCAAATGGGGGATTATACTCAATGACTGGTCTAATGAGGGAAGAGTAGAAAGAGACAATTACCTTTTTATTCCTGGATGCAAAACCCTTGGTAATGAGAAGTGCCACATAAAAGGATTTTCTGACCACAGTGGCAATGTGGTGGCCGAAGGAGAGGTTACTGTCAACCTGCATCCCCAGATCTTTTATAACACTTTCAGTGTTCAGTGGGCTATCATTGATGTGGTAATTAATGGGAACTGAGTTTTCACCAAAGGGGATGATGACATATTTTTTGGCATTAAGCTTAAGGCCATGGTTTCAACACCAGTCATTGGTCTCAGTGAGGCCTTTCTGTAGGATGTCTGCATCTCTTGGGGAGTTAATAATGGCTCCCAGCTTGCAGACGTCTGCGAACTTGGTCAGCCAGAGTCCCTTTGTGTTGGCCTGGATTTCTGAGAATTAGATACTGAACAGGAGAGGACCCAGGACTGATCCCTGTAGGATTCTACTCATGACTGGTCGGCAGTCTGACTTGGAGTGTACTACTTTCACACTGCGTGTTCTTTCTGTGAGCCAGTTTGCAACCCACCTAGTGATATAGGGATTTATGCCTAGTTTTGTGAGTTTAGCAATAATTCCCGAGTGAGAAATGGTATCAAAAGCCTTGGCCAGATCAAGGTAGGCTGTATGCACTGTCTTACATTCATCCACAGCCCTGGTGACTGACGCAAATACTCAACCAGGTTGATCAGGCATGATCTTCCTTTCACAAAGTCAAGTTGCATGGGGTCTAGAGTTTGGAGATTTCCTAAATCTTTGTTAATCAGGTCCATGATGATGCACTCCATAGCTTTACATATCAGGCTCATCAGGCTAATGGGGTGATAATTCCCATGGTCTGTAGTTGCTCCCCCTTTATGGAGAGGGATGACTGTAGCAGTGCACCATTCGGTAGGGACAATGCCTGAGGTGAGGCTGTGACTGAACAGAGTACGCAGATGTGGTGCCAGTTTGCTTTGTAGTTCATGTAGGACACAACCAGAGATATTATTGGGTCCCATGGAAGCTGTATTCTTGGCCTTGGACAATGCAGCTTTAACCTGTGCTGCAGTAATGCTAGGTGACTGGCATTCTTCTGGCATTGTGATTGGTCCTTTGGGGGGGTAAAGTTGGCACTGAATCTGTCGGCCAGTATGTTGGCAATATCTGTTGGCTCAATACAGGAGGTACCATTGTGCAGTAACTTAGAGCAAATCAGGGTATTGCTGTGGAGGTTCTTGATATAACTATAGAAGGCTTTGGGATTGTTTTCAGTGTCTGCTGCAATTCTGCCTTCATAGCTGGCTTTAGAGGATTTAATGAGGGATTTCAACTTTTTGTTGAAGCTAATGAAGGAGTTTTTCCAGTCTTCGGACTTCACCTTTTTCTGCAACAGTTTCTTCCTTCTGTTGTAGAGTTTATTAATGGCAGGGAACAACAAGATTGGCTTCCTTTTTTTGGAGGAGAACATCTTTGTTCTGTTGGGTATTGCTAGTTCCATGCATTTATGTACATGTTCGCAGAGTGCATTGGTGTATGATTTGGCAGTCATGCAGCTATTTTCCATTGGCATGGGCACCGTGAAGTTAGCCACATCTACTTTTAGGAGCCCAAAGTCAGCTTTGGAGAAGTTTTTCAAGGTGGTTACCTTTGTGGAGGGTGTGGGTGAGATGTGGATTTCCATGGTGATTAGATTATGGTCAGATCTGACCAGGGAGGGATTGACTACTGGTGTAGTGCAATGGTCACTCATGTTAGTAATAACCAGGTCAAGGACGTTGCTTCCTCTAGTGGTGGTCAGAATGAGCTGGTCGAGGGCATTGGAACTGATGAATTCCATGAAGCGTTTTGCCAGAGTATTGGTGTTTGAGTAGTTCTTCCAAATGATGGAGGTGTAGTTGAAGTCTCCTAGTATGACAGTGTTGAGTTGGACCTTGATAGATTCCAGGGTGCTTAGGAACGTGGAGTGAAAGTTTAGGGACATGGTTGGGGAACCATAGCAGGCTATGACCTGGATTGCCATCTTACCCAATGTTAGTTGCACCTGAAGTGTCTCAGATGCATTATGCTGGGCTACTAGTCTGGAGGTGTGCATATCCTTTATGAATATGGAGACACCACCACCTTTGGAATTTCAGGGCCAAAAGGTGTGGAATGAGTTATAGCCTGGTAGCGCAGGGGTGCTTTCTGCCACTTTAAACCAGGTGTCCATTACAGCACAAATGTCAATGTTTTCTATTTTGAAGAGAACTTCGAGGGAGTGCATTTTGAGATTTAGACTTCTAGCACTGAGCAGCATGATCTTCAGATTGCATTTGTTTGTAGCTGTTATGGTGGTAATTTGGTCTTTGGAACACCACCTAAAAAAGGCACTATAGGGGTGACAAGAGGCTTAACCAGTACCTGGAAAGCCAGGCGTGACAGATGCAGACCATTTCAGGCAAAGCATCAAGGTTTGCCAGTCATGTTGTCCCAAGCAGACAGATACTGGATCCCCTTAAAATGACACCAGAAAATTAGCCAATTGTTGAAGTCAATAATTTTTTGTTTGTACTGTGGTATCATTCTGGTTGATGCTAGGATACTGCTCAGGGCTAGGGTCATACCTGCCTGAACCACATAATCCGAGAGCTCGACCATGTCTCTTTTCATGTAGTCCAAGGAGATGTGTTTCAGGTCATTCACACTCACATAGACAATGACAGAGTCATACTTGTACTTTTTGTGGAGTGACCGGAGTGTGTGTGTTATGTGTCGGATTCTGGCACCTGATAGACAGCTGACTGTTACCTTCTCTTTATTCAACCTAGTGAGTGGGACATCTGTGTGCCTCACTATTGAGTGACCTATGATTAGTGTATTGGGCAAGGTGTTTAGCCTTAGGGGCTTAGGTTGAGGGGCACACTGTGGAGGTGAGCTATGTGTCCTGTGGTTTGTGCTGTGTTGTCGTGGTCAAGTGCATTTCTGTCTTGGAAGTCTCTGCTGTTTGGGTAAATTTCTGTTGAGAGTTTCTGCAAAGGTGGGTGTGTGGTTTGCGTTTTATGTGAGAGATGTTCTGGTGGGTGTTCTGGAGGGCTATGTGTTCCATGTAGCCTGGGGCAGGTGTTGACCTTCTCCTCTTGACCAGCTAATCTGGTCTTGGCTCGAGAGTGTGTAGCTTCCAATTTGGTGACATATCTGCATCTCTCACAAGTCTGAGTGTTGGGAGGTAAGAGGAGAGGGTTGCCTATGTACATGAGGCAGTCGCTACACTGCCTCAGAATGCCCAAGTGCACCAGGTTTGTATATGTATGTGAGTCTATTGTGTATGACCGAACCACCATAAAGTCAAATGTAAAACACCAACAAAATAAGTTAGATCATACACAATAATGAAAAAAAACTTTGAAAACAATAATAATGAGAGATGTAAACTTTTTCTTCTGATATTAAAACTAAAATCCCTGTAACATTAGTCTCAAATTTGTCTGAATAGTGGCAGTGTTATGGGAAGGTTTTAATGACATTATGGTGTAGGGTTAGCGTTGGGGGAAGGGGCAACATTAGGGTTAGGTTTAGCACCCATTACTAAAGCAGGCAGGGAGGATCCTTAGGTTATGTTTAGCGGGTATTAGTAAGGTGTGATTAAAGGGGAACAGAGGGACAGAGCAATTTCAAATGAGTACCTGTTTACAAGCTACTGAACAATAAGATGTGCTTTTCCTAAAATAGGCACCCTAAAGTGATAACCCAGAAAATGGACGGCAATTGTTCACAGACAATACCTTTTGTTGTCTACAGACCCTGGTACATTCTTAAGAAGTAGTGACTCATCTTTACAGGGAGTGCTAACCCAGATATGGATTACAGCAGCCTTTAGAAAGTACTGCCTGTTGTCTATTAAGTTCAATAAGTACCTAAATGATTGATAATTTACTTTTGTCCAGGAGCAGAGGCATAGTGTAGGGAATGCCCAGATTCTTACAGGGTACCTCCTATTGTAATGTGTTTCAGTTATATAACCAGAATTTGTAGTAATAATTCACATTAAGTACAAACCTCTATCCACTGCAGTGGTGTAGAGGAGTAAATCCCTGACTACAGTGCAGCCAATTTGGGTCTGATTCATGGCTTGGGTGTTTGACAGAGAAGTAGGGGAGGGATAAGAGTTTCCATCTCAGAACAGAGTGCTCTAGACGGTGTTCCCATGTGTTCCCCACATATTCCCTGGTGTAGGCTGAGTATGACTGAAGAAAGGGGGTGTGGTCCTAAAAAGGATTAGAGTGTATAGATTAACTGAGCTGCTGAGAAGGTGGGAAAATGCATTAGCATGTTTCAGTTGCGAGCCCACTCTCTGCACACAGTCAACAGACTACAGGTAAAGGGGGTAACAAGGTAGGTTATAAAATGAAAAATTCTCCAGCAGGTGGTAAGATGACCAGACCCCCCCCCCCCCGTATGCCTGTAGGATCTGCAGCTTCTATGGAAAAAGTCTGGGGGTGTTGTAGAAGGCAAGTTGACCTGACAATGTATATAGTGCCCTAGGGTTGGGTACCATAGGCTGATGTAAGGAGAACAAAGCAAATATGAACTCCTACTTCCTGCTCAAAAGTTAGACAGAAGACACTCACGGCACAGTTAACAGACTGTGTGAATTTTCATAGATGTACATGGTTAACAGCACACTTTCAGCTTTCATTCTTGCCCTTGTAGTTTCACTTCCATTTTTTCAAAAAAGATATAAGTCAGATAATCCACATCAGTGAATTAGAAATTAAAGTTTCCTGGCTCTGGACAGGGTAGTAGGGCCAAGGGCTGTGACGCCCCAGCTAGCAGTTAAAATTTGGACAGTGGATAGGAGTCTCAGAGAATACATGGAAGTCCAAGCAAAGAGTCACAGTTAAGTAAAATGTATGGCAGTATTCAAAAGCCCTAACTAATCTACAGTGCTTAGATATGCCCCCCAACACACACACACACACACACACACACACACACACACACACACACACACACACACACACACACACACACACACACACACTCATATACCTTATTAGTGTTGTTGGCCTGTTCTTAGCTATGCATCAGTGTAATCAATGTGATAACTATATGGCCATCACCCCTGTTATCTCTAATAGCTGAATCATAAACATCTGCCCATGAGTATTGCATATCTCCTGAATTGAGCTTTTCCTAGGATACTTCATTAAAACCATACTTACTTCTGGTTTAAATCAAAGATACTGTTTTCTTACTACAGCATATTAAAGAGCTTGATTTCTGAGCAAATGTGGCTGATGTATCAGTAATAATAGTAATAGTATTTTAGCTGATCACATGACAGGTGCATTTCAGCTAGGTTAAGATTTTGTTAATATTTGCCTTTACGTACACTGTGATTGTATTCTTGTCATTTTGAGCCAAGAATAAAGGTTATTCACATCAGTATTTAAATACCCAACTACAGGCATAGACAATGCCGGGACTAGATGCAGCAAGATGGGAGTAAGCAGCTGAGACTGGCCATCTTCGAGGGGGGCAGCCTCGCTCACTGTTATAACAACATGAAAAGACAGGTGAACTTTGTGCTGCAAGAATGTCTCACTTGGTCAGGAAGTTATGGATTTTAAGAAGCATGCCTTTACCTGCCAAAGGCAGCCACAGCAAAGCTTACAAGCCTGATGCAGGAATATGAATTAGGCATTCCCACTGCCTGGCAGCAGCAGGATGTCTTGGGCATAGGTCAGGTAGAGTCCTGTGAAGTCTAACATGGGTCTGCTAGACACAATGAATGAGGAGATGAGGAGATGAGCTGACAGAGAGTGGGATAAAAAAGACAGAAAAGCAAAAGTAATTGTAAAATTCAATTTATTTGACTTTTAACTGTGTAAATGAACTGATCCATCTCTGACACTTTTTGACAATGCCCTGGAGCACGAAGGCAAGGGTAAATGCAGTATGTGCATGGACAATTTAGGGAAGCCATTAAATCAGCATATCTCCTGCTGTTTGGAGAAAATCAGAGTGTTGAGAGAAAAGCTGCACAGACATAGGGAGAGCATGCATACCTAGCACAGGTACAGTCACACCCAACACAGAACCAGTCACAGATAGCACAGATACAGTCACACCCAGCACAGATGCAGTCACAGCTAGCACAGGTAAAGTAACACCCAGCACAGATGCAGTCATATCCAACACATATACAGGCACACCTAGCACAGATATAGCCACACCTAGCACAGATACAGTCACAGCTTGCACAGATGCAGCCACAGCTTGCACAGATGCAGTCACACTCAGCACAGATACAATAACATAACACCTAGCACAGATACAGACTCAGTCACACCCAGCACAGATAGTCATATTCAACACATACACAGCCACACATAGTACAGGTACAGTCACAGCTAGCGCAGATACAGTCACAACCAGCGCAGATACAATCACACCTAGCAAAGATATAGTCACAGCTAGCACAAATACAGTCATACCCAGCACAGATGCAGTCATAGCCAACAAATCTACAGCCACACCTAGCACAGATACAGTCATAACTAGCACAGATACAGTCACAGCTACCACAGATACAGTCACACCCAGCACAGATACAGTAACACCTAGCACAGATATGACTCAGTCACACCCAGCACAGATAGTCATATCCAACACATGCATAGCCACACAGAGTAAAGATACAGTCACAACTAGCACAGATACAGTCACATCCACCACAGATACAGCCATACCCAGCACAGATACAGTCATATACAACACATATATAGCCACATCTAGCACAGATACACTCACAAACAGCACAGATACAGTCAACCTAGCAGAGATACAGTCATAGTTAGCACAGATACAGTCACAACTAGCACAGATACAGTCACACCCAGCACAGATACAGTCATAACTAGCACAGATGCAGCCACACCCAATACAGATACAGTCTCATTTGACTGCTAGCTCTTATAACTGTGAAGCAACGTTATTCGCCATTGAATCATCATGTTTCCTAATGGTTTACAAAGCTTTCAAATATAGGTTGCTAATTCATACATTTAGACTATTTCACAATATTTCAGTGTGTAAAATCTTGAATTATAATGATATATTCTCCTGACTACAACTATGGAAATCTGAATTTCTGTACAGATATAAACACTGCAATTAGGGAGGTAATGGTTAAGGTCTTCACCTCCCATGCACAAGGTACAAGGTTCAATCCTGACCTCCGAATAATGACTGTTTGGAGTTTGCATGCTCTCCCCGTGTCTCCATGAAGTTACTCCCATGTCCAAAAACATGCTAAGTGTTTCCATCTCAAACTCACCAATGAATGGAGCTGTGAGCAGCGGCACCAACTCTACATGGTTCCCTATATGGGGAAGAGCTGTACACACCAACCACTTTTGGCATCTGCTGTGGTGCGCAGTATCCTCAAGATAGGAGAATATGAATCACAGGCTGCACACCATGGCAGGGCTATGGTGTAAAATATGGCTCTAGGTGATTCGGTCATGTTGACTAATGTTGGTAAAATGGGCATTGGTAGTTAACAGTGATAAGTGGATTGAGGACCCGGCCTACTCCAACCTACTCTGGGGACCCATGCTAATGGTGGGAGGGGTATAAATGCCCCTATTGGCCAGTGTGTGCCCACCATAAAGCCCAGCAGCACTGGGTCAATAAGCTACTGGCTGGTCGGTGTATAGTTCCCCAGCCTGGGTTACCTGGGATAGGAATGAAAGCTGGACGTAAAACCAACCACTCTGCCAAACATGAACTGAGAATTGCTATGCTTTCACTAACAGGACTCAGCTTGGAAGTGGATGACATGATGATACAAAGAAGGCTGGACATCCTATGTATCCAAAAGACAAAATGGAAGGGCAGTGCAGCAAAGCCACTTGGCTTGGAATCCAGACTGTACTACTCAGGAGGTGACATTGTGGCGAGAGAGAGAGAGGCTTCAGGAGTCAGTAAGGGATATCATCAGAATTAATGACAGACTCATGGCAATCAGACTCCATAGGACAGTACTCACTCATAATCTCAGTCTGTGCCCCACAGCAGGGTTGTGATAGTGAGGAAAAAAAGTGCATTCAGACAGAAGTTACAGGACCTACTAGATAAAGCAGGACAACATGAATTGGTGTTGATAATGGGTGACTTAAATGCACATATTGGGACAGACAGAACAGGATATGAGAACTGCCTGGGTCCACATGGGTGGGGCAACTGGAATAAAGAAGGAGAACCCATTCTAGACTTCTGCAAATGGCTTAATAGTAGCCAGCACATGATTCAGAAAGAGAGACAGTCACAAGATCACATAAAACAGTAGCCAATCATCCTAGTAAGGAAAAGGCACTGGAGTAGAATCCATGACTGCAAAGTCATCCCCAGTGAAACAGTCAGCCCACAGCATAAACCACTAGTTGCCACAATCATCTGCAAGCAGTGGTTAGAGAAGGCTCTAAGATCAACAGAGACCAGGATGAAGATTGACTGGGGAGAAAGTACAGCAGTTCAAGGAATTACTCAAGGATCTAAGAGGAGGAAATAGGTGGAGTTGAACAAGAATGAACAAGAATGACAGCACCCAAAAACAGTGTGTGTTAAGACTGCAGAAAAGATATGTGGCCGAGACAGGTATGGAAATAAAGTACATAAGGAAATGCAGAAGTCCAAGAAGTCATCAAAAGAAAGAAGGTGTGGAGGAAGAAGTGGGAGACAGAAAAGACTGACAAAACTAGGATGGACTACTGGTTGGAATAGCAAAGAATAGGGCATCGGAAGCACTCTACCATCTTCTGGAAAGTGCCTCAATAAGTGGCACAAAGAAACTGTATCAGGCTGCAAGGTAAAGACAGAAAGATAAAGAAGATAGTCAGACACCCTTCATAATGGATGCCAGCAACAACCTGCTCACCAGTCCACAGGACATCAAAGGCAGATGGGAAGGAGTATTTCCAGCAGCTTCTGAATGACAAAACCCCCACAAAAGTTGTACAGCCCCAGAAACAGCCTACAATGAGAGAAGAAATGGAGCCCACCCTAGAAGAAGTAAAACAGCACTAAGGAAAATGAAGTCAGGGAAAGCAGCAGGCTCAGATGAGGTCACAGCAGGCTCAGATGAGGTCACAGCAGATGTGATAAAGTAGCAGGCTCAGGTGAGGTCACAGCAGGTATGATAAAGATGCTGGATGAGATGGGAGAAATGGCTCCTGAGGGTACTAATAGCAGTGTGGAGAGAAAGGTGCATCCCAGATGACTGGAGATTAAACATACTCATGCCAGTGTACAAGAACAAAGGTGACATCCACAACTGTGGGCAGTACAGAGGCATCAAACTCCTATCACACTGCATGAAAGTCCTGGAGAGGGTGATTGATAAATGGATAAACAGATTAGAAGAATGTTAGTTGGGAAATGAGCAGTTTGGAGATGAGCAGTTTGGATTAATTCAATTTGCAGTGTGACAGACACTGGAGAAGAAGCTAGAAATGAGGACAGAGTCCAACTGGGCATTCCCAGACATGGAGAAAGCATATGACAAGGTCCAAAGAAAGCTGATCTAGGCAGTTTAAAGTCCCAGAAACATTGGTAGAATTAGTGCAAGCTATGTACAAGGACCCAGTGACTCAAATACGAACAGTGTTCGGTCTCGCAGAGGGGTTCAGCTCTGACCTTACTGCTATTCATACTGGTGATGGACTACATTAGCAAACAGGTCAGAGGGGACAGATAAACAAAGTTGCTGTATGCATTTGATGTAGCATTACAGGCAGACTCTGAGCAAGAACTTCAGCAAAGTATAGCAGAACAGAATACAAAACTGAAGGCACATTGGATGAAACTAAGCACATATAACTGGTAATGACAAAAAATTGGGGAAATTAGAAGAAGTTGAGAATAGAGATAGAAGAGAAGATAGTGGAACAGGTAAACAGCTTCAAGTATCTGGGAGGGGTGGTTGAGGAGAAGGGAAGTCTGAATGACAAGGTCAAAGCTAGAATCAGAGGGGCTGCAACCAACTGGCATAGAGTGTTAGGTGCAGTCTATGACAGGAGAATGCCAAAGAAGCTGTAATGTAAGGTATACAAGACAGTTGTGTGTCCAGTACTACCATATGGCACAGAAACCTGAGTAGTAAAGGCAGAACAGTTGAAGAAGATAGAGGTGATGAAAATGAAGTGCTAGGGAAGGATGGTAGGATGCACGCTGTGGGATAGACAAAGAAATGAGGACAAGACAGCAGAAGCTAAAATAGCTCCAATAGCAGAAAAGATCAAAGAGAACAGATTATGGTGGTTTGGGCACATGTGCAGAAAAGCAGAGGGCAATCTAGTGAGGAAGATTTGGAACAGACAGGAAGAATGTAAGAGGAAGCGAGGGTATCCAGCAAAGAGGTGGATGAACTGTGTGACAGAAGATATGTGACAGTCAGGCATGAGTTTTGAAGAAGGCAGGAGTGTGGCACTGAATTGAGAGAGTTGGTGACAGTTAACACTAAAACCCCGACCCCATGTAGAAAAATGGGAAAAAGGGGGCTGATGATGATAATGATGAAGTTAGGGAGGAGGCTGACTTTATGTGAAAGTGGCTGAAAACAAGATTCATGTCTGCCCTTCATTACATGCCTGAAGGAGGGAGCAGTATAGAAATCCTACTGTGCTTGTACCCTAAAATAGTATGAAGTCTCCCAGCAGTTTGGAACATGAAAACTAGAATATCAAACATTTGTACAGTGTGCTTGAAGTTAACTAAATAAGTCATGTGAGATTAAATATGCATAATTTGCTACATGATAGCAGTTCATATAGGTCAATAGGTTCATAGAAAGGTACTACACAATCATTCTATAGACCATTACAAGCTTAACCAATAAACCATTTTCTAAACTTCCTTCTTCCCTCCAGCCTCAAGGAAGCAACAGACAGTAGACACAAAGGAGAATTTAAGGCTATCCATCCAGTTATCTACATTACCTATAAGGTAGCAAGTATGCTACTCAGCTTGACATGTAGTGGAACTTCTCTCCAGAGATGAGGGATACATTATATAAGTCTATCGTGCTGTGTATTATTCTTCTATTGATGAAGATCTGTGTCCTTTAAACAGGTAAATGATGGTAAGGAAATATACCTAAGGCATTACCCCAAAAGTGATGCACTTTAAAATATGCTCAGTTTGCACTATGTTAACAATGAAATGTGCTTAAAGGGGTACCTAAAAGTCATCAAATATTATATCTTTTCAGTTTCCACAAACAGAAGTTGGCAAGGAAATGTGCTTAAAGGGGTTTGCTATACTAACAAAAGCTCATTTGAGTTTACGAACTATCATTAGTTAGTATCACAAATAAAAAAACAAAAGTAACCACAGTATAAATTATAACTAAAAAAATCAAAAACATACACTGTGAAGCAGTAGGCATCACTTTCAGTCAGCCAAACTCTTCAGTCCAAGCTGTTTTTATTCTTCCAACAGCCAAAGACACAGATTGAGCCCTTCCATCCCCTAAACTGGGGACTTCATCAGAATCACTTTTTAATACTTATTTAGACCAAAACCATTATTCAGCTTAGCAACATTAAATGATGTCTTCCAATATTACTTTTCCATAAATATCTTTATAAGATAAACATCAAGTTCGGTTTTGTTTAGCCACTTTCACTTTCTTGGCTGGTAGGTCATTGTTTATCTCTTTTACTGCAGCAAAAAATGTAAAACAGTACAAAAATCTATAAAATATTTAATGAATAGGCTATATCCAACCTCAAAAAAGACAATTTTACATACTTTCAAAATGTTTCTTCTCAAAACCTGACTCCTGATAATGATAAATACTAACCATTCTTAGCAATGTGATGACTGCATTGATGATTTCTCTTCTGGAAGTTAATTCCAACTTAACAATGCTTCATATGAATATTTTTGTTATCCTGTGAGAAAGCAAACAGTCCTATGTGACTAAGTTGATATCATGTGCTTTTAAGATGTAAATTTATTTCCTATTCTCACAAGTCATAATCAGACACAACTAAATCACAGTGGGAGGTTGTATGTTCTTCTGAAAAATAATTGGCACTTAATTCCTTCTTAGTGACTTGAAAACTAATACTCAGTGCTCTGTGCTGATTGGTGTAATATCAGACTTTTTATAAATGGTGGTAGGGAGTGGTAAAGTAACTATCTGACCAAATGTCATTCTCTATTTATAGAAGGATGATTTCCTTTTAAAACAAGAAATGTTTTCTGGGGCTTGATTTTTGGTTTAGCCCATCAACATAATAAATTTTCACTGCTGAGATCTTAGGCCCATTTGGTGGTGTCAGTTAAAACTGTGTTAGCTATTGTTAGCTACATTTTACTAAATTAATGATCCAGCGCTCCAATTGGAATTTTGATTGGTGCAAGCTCAGTTGTTTGCTATTAACATTACTTGTACATTTGCAAGCTTGATTGAAGTGCTAATTCTAGCTGAACCTCAGGAATTTATGCTCTTTTGTCTACTTCATGAATTATTATGTTAATCTTTACAAGGCTGCACACCACTTGCATTACTTGAGGCTTTCTCTATGTCCTCAGGCCTATAAGACCAGGCTCACTGATTTTGTAATCAACTCTATGGCAGGGCATTCAACATAACATTTTTATTGCAGTGGATTGTATTTGTAGTTATGTTAATGTTTCCATTTACAGCAACTGATTGGAGGGCTAATGTAGGGGCTATTAGAATCTCCACAGGGCAGTCATTACTGTTCATTGACTCCACAGCATAGGTTCATAGGTAGGTACTAGGCTGTTGGCCCAAGGGCCTAAGTAAGCCTAGCCAACAAGGTTCCCTGGCTTACCTCACCCAAAAAAGTTATTTTCCTCTGCCCCTGTTGAGCAGAGCCACAGAAGTGATCCCCGGGGTGTATTTCCTATTTCCCATCCACTCATCAAGATTTTTCTTGAAGAGTGCTAATGAGGAACTTTGCTTGACATAGATGGGTAGCTTGTTCCAGAGTATGGGAAGTCTCTGGGACAGGAATTTATCTCCTCTTTGTGAGGTGCTTCTGTGGCCTTTCCAGCTGCTTCAGATGTCTTGTGAGGTGCATTCCAAAAGGGGCATTGCACTCTATAATGGGTCTAATGAGTGTCAAGTAGAGGGGGAACAATGACCTCTTTTTTCCTGGGTGAGAACCCTTTTGTGATGAGGTATACCATGTAGAAGGATTTCCTGACTACTGTGGCGATATGATTATCAAAGGAGAGACTACTGTCCACCTGGGTCCCAAGGTCTCTTATCACACATTCAGCATTGAGTAGACTGCCGCCTATGTGGTAGTTCATGGGAAGAGTTTTTACCAAAGGGGATGACAGTGCACTTTTTGGCATTGAGCTTGAGGCCATGGCTCTGACACCAGGCATCTGTCTCAGTGAGGCCCTTCTGTAGGATGTCCACATCATTTGGGGACTTGACTATGGCTCCTAGTTTGCAGTCATCTGTGAACTTCATTAGCCAAAGGCCTTCTGTGTTATCCTGTACTTCAGAGAAGTAGATAAAACAGGAGCGGTCCCAGGACTGAACCCTGTGGTATTCTACTTGTCACTGGTTTGAAGTCAGATTTGGAGTCTGCAACTTTTACACTGTGGGTTCTGTCAGTGAGCCAGTTGGCAACCCATCTTGTGACACAGGGATTTATACCTAGTTTAGTGAGTTTAGCTATAATTCCAAAATGGGGGATGGTGTCAAAAGCCTTGGCGAGGTCAAGATAAGCTGTGTGAATCACCTTACCCTCATCTAAAGCTTTGGTGACTGCCACAAATAAGTCAATCAGGTTCAGGAGGCATGATCAGCCTTTCACAAACCTGAACTGGGTGGGGTAGAGAGTTTGGAGGTTACCAATGTCTTTGTTTATGAGTTCCATGATGATATGTACCATGGCCTTACAGCCCAGGCTAATCAGGCTAATAGGGCGATAGTTCCTGGGATCAGTGGTAGCTCCCCCTTTGTGGAGAGGAATAACTGTTGCTGTGCACCATTCAGTGGGCATAAAGCCTGATGTGAGACTATGATTGAACATGGTGCTTAGGTGGGGAGCCAGTTCATTCTGAAGTTCATGTGAAATGCAGCCTGGGATGTTGTCCAGTCCTGTGGATGCTGTGTTTTTGGCTTTAGAGAGTGCAGCTTTTACCTGCGTAGTTGTGATTATAGGGACTCTGCATTCTTCCTGTATACATATGGGCCCTTTAGGGGGTGAGAGGGGGGTAAAGTTAGCATTGAACCTATCTGCCAGGATGTTGACAATATCAGTTGGTTCTGTAATTTTCATGCCATTGTGCTGTAACTCAGAGCAGATCTGGGTATTGCCATTGAGATTCTTGACATAGCTATAGAATGATTTGTGGTTGTCCCTAGAAACAGTGGTGATATTGTTTTTGTAGCTAGCTTTGGAGGATCTTATAAGGGATTTCAGCTTCTTACTGAGGCTGACCAGGGAGCTCCTCCACTCATGGGATTTTACTCTCTTTTGCAAAAGTTTTGCAACAGTTTCTTCCTTCTGTTGTAGACTTTGTTATGGCAGAGGACCACCAGATTGGCTTCCTTTTTTTTTAGAGGATAGCGTCTTGGTTCTGTTTGGGATAGCATGATCCATGCACTCTTTTAAATGCTTATAGAGTGTGGTGTGATGCAAGTGTTTACCTTTTCCTCTTGACTGTCAAGTTCAGTCTTGGTTGGAGAGAGCTTTACCTCCAGTTTGGCTAGATAAGTGCATCTCTCACAGGTTGTAGTGTTGGGTGGTAGGAGGAGAGAGTTGTCTGTGTACATGAGGCAATTGCTACATTGCCCCAAGATGCTCAGATTCATCAGATAGACATGAGAGAGCACTGGGAGCTGACCCTTGGACATGCCTGAATAAAAAAAACTGTTTTCTTCTAGACAAGTGAGGAAACTGAGTACAAGAGCTGTTTTTCTCTAAGCAAGTAAGGAAAGTAAGTACAAAAACTGCTTTCCTCTAGGTAATGAGGAAGGTTGAGTGCTGTAGTAATTTGTAGCTGATTTAGTGCTTACAACAAGTTCTGAACAAGTGCTGAGCATGTATAAGCAAATTCAAGTGCTAAAAGTAAGAAACTGTATCTGAACTAGACTAGTTACAGGAAAGAAACAAGTGCAAATGCGGGCTTTTAAATCAGTAAGTTGAGAGAGATGGAAAAATTGCCCAAACTGCCAATAACTACAATTTCTGGGCCAGAAACCACTCCTTATGTGATAGATAGGTTACTTAGTGCTTGGTTTGTGGGCCTCAGGAGCTTACAAACAGTCCTGGATACAGCAAATCTGTATCTGGACTAGACTAGTTACAGGAAAGGGAGAAACAAGTGCAAATGCGAGCTTTTAAATCAGAAAGTTGAGAGAGATGGAAAAACTTCCCAAATGGCCAATAACTACAATTTCTGGGCCAGAACCACTCCTTATGTGGTAGAAAGGTTAACTAGTGCTTACCACTTCCACTGATAAGCTAGAAGGCTTCCCTCCAACACAGTAAGGCTTGGTGGGCTCAGGAGCTTACAAACAGTCCTGGATACAGCAAATATGTATCTGGACTAGACTAGTTACATGAAGGGGGGGGGGGGTGCACAAGTGCAAATGTGGGCTTTTAAATCAGGAATTTGAGAGAGATGGAAAAACTGCCCAAATGGCCAATAACTACAATTTCTGGGCCAGAAACCACTCTTTATGTGGTAGATAGGTTACCTAGTGCTTATCACTCCCACTAATAAGCTAGAAGGCTTCCCTCCAACACAGAAAGGCTTGGGGTGCTCAGGAGCTTACAAACAGTCCTGGATATAGTAGATCTGTATCTGGACTAGACTAGTTACAGTAAAGGCAGGAAACAAGCGTATTTTTTTGTTACAGTTAAACAGAACACGGGGAGATTCTAGCAAAGTTTTTTTTTGTAAAGGAAAGGGAGAGAAGAAAAGCAGAAGATAATTCAAGGTTAGGAAACTAAGTGGGTTGGCCTTCTAAAATGTTCTCTCTGTATTAGAATGAGCTAATGACACTAGAGTGGGAGGAGTGTCCCAGATCAAATTAATAGTAGGGGTGGGCAACTGCAAAGCCACCAAGGATAACAGCAAGACACTAACAGGGAGTGAGAGTGGGGAACAATACTACAGCTACTAGCCTACACTCTTTTAGACAGTAAACACCACAGAAATGTTTATCACAGCAGAAGAACAGCAGTGTGCCACAAAATGAAAGTTTTTAAACAGATAAAGGAGCAAGGAGACTCTACAGAATGCTTTTAACTGCAAACAAATCAGTTGTATGATACACTCCTTGGCAGGACATCAGAACAAACAAACAGGTGCTTAACAAGTAGAGAACATTTCCCATTAATACATTTCACACAGTGCAACTAGCTAAAAAGCTTTACAAACAGTGTGACAGTAAAAACCTTATTTATCAGGCCCTGGAAGGTAGACAACTTTAGTTTAACCATATAGATTAGTTAATAGCAATAAAATATAGCAAAAAGTATGCAGCAGGCAATAAATAGTGTTATATATAAATTGCTAGAAGCAATAACTAATAAAAATAAGCAAAAAAAGCATACCTGGTGAAGTGTTCATTCATGTTAACTCATAGCTCCTGCAGTCTTGCTGAAAAGTCATGTTTGTCTGAGCCTTAACAAGCACTGTTCTTTTGTCCTACCATTTTAGATTTATCATAGCTGCAGAGGGTTAACAGTATTCACAGTCAGCTGCCAACTCTGTGCTCTGGGATGATTTTCCAATTATAGTAAAAATGACCACATAATCAAAAACAGTAAATTGTGAGTTAGAGCATCTTCACTCTAGTCAGGTAAAAAAGGCATTTTTGTTCTTCAGATTGACTTTAAAGTTTGTTACGGCTCTAGACTGAAGGTGCACCCTCAATGGAGCAAGGGACAACTGATTTTTTCCATTTTCATCTGATTCAACTGTTGGAGACTCAGATCTGACTAAGATCCAGTCTCAGCAAATTTAAACCTTCAGATCCAAAGATCTGACTACCCCTACCCATAATTCCCTTTGCTTCATCAAAATACCTCAGATCTCAATTGCTGCCTGAACCAAACTGTCGCAATGGCTCTGATCTCCACTTTACAATAATTTTTTTGTTCAAAGATATTATTTTTAATCTTATTTTCTTATAGCTTTAGCTGGTGATTTGCACCATTCCTTCCCTAAACATTCAGCCAGATTCAATAAAGCCTACATGGTCTGTTTACACCGTGTGCATGTCAGAGCACAATGTGCACATGATAGAGCACTATTTTGGATTCAGTAAGTGGCTCTAGATAGTATGTAGAGCCGTGCACACCCATGCAAACAAAATAAACACTGTAGCATGCAAATTATAGCATAAGCAGCTGAATTTTATGCTAATCAACCAATCCAAGATAGAGGAGCTATTCAACAAGCTATAAAGCAACCATGTAGACTAAGTGCTGGTTTTTCTGTGAATTCAGAACCTATTGGAATACAGCCATGGAAAGGTGTCTACACAGAAACATTGTTAGGGGCTGCTGTTGCTTTAGTTCATGTGTATGTGCAACAGGCTGAAGTCTGTGATGCTGCTGCTGCTAACAGACCATGGCCAAGAAGGAGAAGAGTTTTTAGACCCTGGGTAACTTATCGCAGCCTACATGATATGAAATTGTAGAGCATTATGGGGTGGATAGAGACACACTACAGGAACTCTGCTACCTCTGTTGTCCTCATCTCAATGCCAGGTCAAACCGTGGGGAACCCATCCCAGTGGGGACAAAGGTATGTGTAGCACTTAAAATCTTAGCTATAAGTACCTTTCAGAGACCAATAGGCAACAGGGGGTGTCACAGGCATCAGCATACAGGATTTTCCATCAGTTCCTGAATGCTAAGCTCCAACATGCTAGTGACCACACATATTTACCCATACTCCTGAGGATAGGACCAGAAATATGCAGGAGTTGTACCCTGTAGCACACTACCATGAAGCACTGGGTACCACAGATTGCACACATATAGAAATTAAGTCACCACCCGGGGAAAACTGAAGGTTCTACATTAATAGAAAAGGTTTTCACTCTATTACCTGGCAAGTCATGTGTAATGCCAAGGGAATTATTTTGAATGTGTGTGCTGGCAACCCTGGCAGTTACCACGACTCACATATCTGGCACACCTCTCAACTGTATCTGATATTCATGGGGGGATATCCCTAAGGGTCATTTACTAGGGGATGCAAGTTATGCACTGGAAGCGTGGATGATGACACCCATCAGAAACGCACACACACCCACTGAAGAATGCCATAATGAGGCAGACGCTCAAACCAGGAATATCATAGAGTATGTGTTTGGACTGATGAAGTTAAAGTTTCAGTGCCTAGATACATCTGGGGGAGCCCTACAGTATACTCCATGGACATGTACTGAAATATTCACAGTATGTGCCATGCTACACAACATCATCCTAAGAAAACAGCTTCAGCAGGATCAACAAGGGGAAGGAGCACACATCTTATCACCAATACCAAGGTCACTACAGCCACACAGAGGTGAGGAGTCAGAGGGGGAAGCAGCAGCTGCTGTGGGTGTAGGCAGATGTAGGCATGGTCAATATGCCTGCACGTTGGCTAAGAGACAATGCATAGCACACTTACTCACCAACTAAGGGCATAAAACCTTCCTTCTATGCACATACATATACTATAGTAATATTGATGCCAAGCAACTCTCACAACCTCAGATAGGGTCAGCCCTGAACTAAAACTGTTGCAACTGCTGGATTTACAAGGTTAGTGTTGAACCTGGAGTGCATTATATAATAATATGAATGACTGGTATATTCTTGCATGTTGTTACTTGGTAGTGTAAGCACGTAAAAGGTGGGATATTTGTACATAAATGACCTTAACATGTGACAGCAGCAACTTATTTGACTTATATATGTCCAGTATTAAGTAGTAGGCCTCAGGCATCAAAGATCCACACAGTCATACCATTCAAAAATAGTAATGGTCACTGCATGCCTTTGGTTTAGCACCATACATTGTAGAGGAAAATCATTAAAAAGAGAAGTTAGAAAGTAATGACAGACATTGCCTTTTCAGACTTCATAACCTTCACAAGATCATTCATAATAAAGTTGGAAAATTATGATACTATCAACTAAGTTTCTAAGACCAATATAAGTCAGAGGTACAATTACCAGTTCAACATCACAAATGCAGCTATACTAAGCACAAAGTCAGCTATGCATACTGAGCATCAGACACAAAGCTTGTGTATCCCTGAATCCAGACGATACAAAACAGGGATATGGCACAGTTATCGTCACTTGCACATGGTGTTGGGGGGGGGCAGGAAGCCTAGGCTGACATAAAAGGTCAGTGAATGTGTGTGTGAGTAAGAAAGAGCAGCAGGCAGACATTTGGATAAAGCAACAAATGGCCAGTGAGACAAAATGAGTTTTAAGATGCACAGCTGAACCATGTAACTGTTGTGCATGTGTGTGTGTGTGTGTGTGTGTGTGTGTGTGTGTGTGTGTGTGTGTGTGCGTGCGTGTGTGTGTGTGTGTGTGTGTGTGTGTGTGTGTGTGTGTGTGTGTGTGTGTGTGTGTCTATAGGGGTCCTTCAGGTGAAATTGGTGTGTGGGTGTCTGAATAAACAAAGCCAAGCTCTGTGCTAGCTGTAAATCGTGGTACGTCAGACAGGTGTGGGCCATGCATGGTAGATGTGGTAGTTCATGGTTTTTGTCCCCAACCATGAGAACTGGCTCTGCCAGGATTTTCACTGGCATCTTCATGCCCACTGTCAGATGCACTTCTGCTACCTGAACATGACTGATGTCTGCTGAATGAGCTCTCATTATGAGTATGCCCAGGACCATGACCCCATGGCCTACCACATACAGGTGTAGACAGCTCACCCACTGATAGAGCAGTAGAAGTACTGCCACCAGGGGAGCATGATCAGGTATGGCCACATTGACTAACAGCTGAGAATGTGGCTGACCTATGCCAATGAGGATGCTGCCCCCTCCCAGAAGACATTCCTTCACAGGCACAGCTTGTTACAATGTGTCATTCATCCAATCCATTGAATTGGCAACACGGTGGAGGCAGTCACACATGTCAGCCTGTGCTGCATTTACAACTCTAAGCATTTCTCTAGAGCACCTATGAGAATATGCCTGTGCCTACATGATGGCCCTAAATATATGTTGAGTGACATGGGAAGAGACACCTGGATTAGTTGGAGGATGGACATCAAGCCTCCTCTTAACACCCCAACAACCCTCCTGTGTGGCACTTTGCCCACGCTTTGGCTATGGCCAGAGTCAACAGCACTGATGCCACAGTAACCATACTTCCCTGATCGATCGTCTCTCCCTGCATCTGTCCAATATCTGAAGATTCACTGGAATGGGTAGCTGTAAGCCTACTGGCTGTTTCCAATGGAATATCAGGGGATAACTGTATGTGAACCTTAGTGTTACATTCAACTTGTATACCTCCTGACTGTGCTTCTGTTTGGCCACCATCATCATCAGAGTCTGGTGGTACTCTGACATCAGGTGTTAAGAGACCTACACTACACCTGGCAGGATCACATGTGATAATAAGCAACAAACACAGGAAACATTAATAGCTACAGTACTGTAGTTTAATATACGCTAAAATAATAGCAGTGCTGCCACTATTAGACAGTACAGCAATACACACAACAGGGCTGGCATCAACATCGCACACTAAAATATTTCTTTGAATTCCTCATCAGTACTGACATAAAAATGTTTGGCTTACCATATGCAGATGATGGTATCCTATGTATGCCAGATGGTCCTGAAAGAAGTTAAGCAAAAGGTAAGGACAACATCATCACGATTAACATTAATACAGGAAGTAATACTTTTCCCCTTTATATGTCCATTAACTATACTTTCAACAATAACTTGGATGACAACTCCATCCTAAGCCCATGTATAATCAATCAGAATGGGTTGTTAACTGTAGCAATATTCAACCCCCCCAAAAATGTTCTTGTGAAACAGAACTAACAAATTGATTTAAACTATTTTACTATACAACAGTATTTAGCAACTGAGATACAGATGTCTACCTGGAAGCTCCTCCTGTGACATGCTTGCTAGTAGCATCAATTTCAAGGACGTGCTGTTCTGCACTTTCCTGGGAGCTGTTCTGATCCCTGACAGTAAACAGGAACTCTTCATTTGCTGTTAGTGGTGGCTTTGTAACAGGCCTCCCTGGTACCCATCTGACCATGGCCCCCTGCAGCTGCTCTCTTCCATGCAGATGAGATCATGTCAGCAGCCCTATGGTGCACCTGGTCATATATCCTGCTGTGGGCACCCACTGCATTAATGTCTGTGACTATCTACTCCCAAATTTGCATTCTGCCTGACTTATCTCCACATCCCCTCTGAAGCAGGAAGACACCATGTCACCTAAAATGTTCAATAATGACCTGATTCTCAGGGTCAGTGAAGGGAGGTTTTCGAGGATCGAGATGCCTGGGTGGAATAGTCCTAGGTGTCCTAAAAGGCAACAGAAGGATAATACACATAAGTATCACATAACTGCAAATAGAAAGTTATGCCTTACCATAACTTGGCATCGTGTTGTCTATCTTCATTCCTCTGCATGACAGGGTCTCATATCCTTGGATCCAGCTTGGTCACATTTTCCAGACTTGAATGCGACTCTCAAGCTCCTTTCTCTTACCCATAATGCAATACACCCTCTGAGTCACATCAGATCAAGTTTGCTGATCCATTATCCAATCAAGAAATCAGGACAGAAAAGAATGAAAAAGCAAATGAGGCTCAGACATGGGACTTGAATGTCCTGTCATCTTCCACATATCCTCTAGAAGAAAAAGGCAGGGGGATGGTTGGGTGGGAAAAGTGAGGAGGAATGAAGATGGACAACACAGATGCCAAGTTATGATAATACATAATGTTCTAATCAAATGTTGCCCTCTTCTTTCCTCCTCATAATAGGGTCAGAGTCCCCCAGCTACATGATTCCTGGGTGGCCTTTATGGAAGGATGTGCTGGAGCACCATCAAACCAAAGGAAACCCTGCTTCTAGACACAATATCCAATTCGTAGTATGTGACAAAAGTGTGATTGTTTGACCAGGTAGTTGCTGCACAAATATCATCAATGGGAATTCTGGAAGAGAAGGCAGAAGAAGTAGCCATAGATCTAGTTGAATGTGCTTGGGGGATGAGGCAGATCCGAGCTCCTCTGGGAAGAAATGAAAGTGATACAGTCAGTGATCCATTTAGCCAATGTGGTTTTAGATACTGCTCAACCTAGCTTGTTCATAGAGAAGGCAATAATCAATTGGTCTGACTTCCTATGGTGTTTTATTCTGTGCAGTAAACATGTAGTTGTCTGTGAATGTCAAGGAGATGACGAGTGTACTGTCCTTTGTTGGCAAAATTTGGAAAGAATGCTGGTAACTGAATGGATTGGTTAATATTATTTCCTGTGGCTACTTTAGGCATAAAAGAGGGATAGGTATGTAAAGAAACCCTGTCTTTATGAAAAATTATGTATGGAAGCTTGGAAGATAATGCTTACAGCTCATAAATTCTCTTTACCAAAATAATAGCTACTAATAAAATTGGCTTCCATGACAAAAACTTCAAGTCACAAGTAGCTCCTAGCTCAAATGGGCCTTGAGTTAAACTCTGCAATGCAACAGTAAGTTCCCATGGTGGGAATGGATAATTAGTGGGTGGTCTCAGCAAGAAAATGCCCTTCATAAATGCTTTTCATAATCTAAAGATCGACAATGATCAAGACTGACTACTCACATGAAAATTAGAAATTGCTGCTAGTTGAAGTTTGATGTTAGTAAAACTGACTCCTTCTTTGAACAAAATACTAAGAAAAAGCAAAATGTCTGAAACAGGTGCAGAGAAAGGAACAACATTTTTACTTGCAGCCAAACAACAGACCTTCTTGGTGGACACTTTTTGAGAGGGTAGAATTATGCTGCGAACTGGGGAGGCAAGCCTGGACTGTCTTACTATGGTTGGAATTGGAGAAACCAGCCAAGGTCAGTTTGAGGGCCAGAAAATTGGGATGCTGCAATCCTGACAGGTGAGAAAGGAGATCCTATTTTGGCTCGAGTATCCATGGAGGATATTTTAGATGAGACCAGAGGAAGAGGAACCAAATCTGTTGAGGTCAGAAGGGGGCAATAAGGATGACTGAACTCTTCAGCCTGCTTGCCTTCTGAAGAAATTTTGGGATAAGGGGAAGAGGGAGATAAGTATACAGGAGACCCAGGGGCCAGTTGTTCATCAGAGCATCCTTTGAAGGCTGGAGGGGGGATTAGGACAAAGAACTCACTGCATTTGTTGTTGAGGGGAGAGGCAAACTGGTCACAGCAATGTTGACCCCAACAATTTAAAATCATGTTCGCCACTGACTGCTTGAGGGGCCACTCATGCAGAATCAGGATAGATCTGCTGAGTGTGTCCACAAGTTTGTTGGTTTTCCCCAGAATGTGCACTGCAACCAGAAGGAGGTCTGAAGATATCACCTATTCTCACCCCCTCATAGCCTCCCTGCCCAATGGGTAAGAATGGGCTCCTTCTTGCTTGTTGATATAACATATTACAGACATGTTGTTGGCATGAATAGCAATTGTCCCTTAAGGAAAGTGTCCTGATAAGCTTGTAACATTAGGAAAACTGCTCTCATCTAAAGGACATTGATATCATTCTGGTCTCCCACGGGCAACATGTGCCTTGGACCATCTTTCCCTTGTAATGACCCCCCCCAACTAGGATGCATCCATGGTCGCTGTGGCTACTGGGGGGATCAAAAGGGGTTTGCCTAATGAAAGGTTTTCTGATTGGATCAACCAGTGGATATGATATCTGCAGCTTGGTGTTAGTCTGATGGGAAAAGATAGAGTTTGGTAGAGCATAGAACTATGACCATTGAACTGCTAATGTCCATTAAAGAATTTGCATGAAAAACCTTGCCAGAGGAACTAACAGAATTGCTGCCAACATGGACTCCAGTGCTTGTAAAACTAGCCGGGCAGGAGTGACTGGTGAGAAAATAGCTGCCGGACTTGATTCCTCAGTGTTGTTATGAGGTGCAGAGGAAGAGAAGTTATTTGATCACTCGTCTTCAACTGTGTTGCTGTGAATTCTAGGTTCTACACTGGAGTCAGACTGGTCTTGTTTAAATTTATGGTGATGCCCAGGGAGTGTGAGAGCCAAATCAGATAATATCTGGCTTGAAGCAGTTGATGCCTTGTGGGAGCAGTAAGGAGCCAATTGTCTAAGTATGGAAACACCCAAAATCCTTTGAGTCTCTTGTGAGCTGCTACAACTGCCATGCATTTGGTGTATATCAGGGGGACTCTGTTGACCTCAAAGGGCAGTGCTCTGAACTGAAAATGATTGTCTCCCAGTCAAAAGTATAGGTATCTTCTGGACCATCTGTCTATTTTGATCTGATAGTACACATCCATAAGATCTATTGAACACATCCAGTTGTCCTTGTGCAATAGCAGCAGAATGGACTGAACCATAACCATTTGGAACTTTGACTTCTTTACATAAAGATTCAACTTGTTTAGGTCCAGTATGGACTTTAGGTTCCCTATCTTTTTTGATACCAAAATTGGAGTAGGTTCCAAATCCTTTTTGTTCAGTCAGGGCTCCCTTGGATGACTCTTTTTTGCAGCAGTTTTTGAATTTCTTGTGCTGCCTGCTCCCTCTGACTGGATGGCATATTGGGGAGTTTCTTGCTGGTGTCTGGAGGTGGAGGAAAAAGGGGATGTAGTGGCCTCTGGATATTATGCTTAGCACCCAAGAATTTTGTGCCAAGTGTATCCAGGCTTCTGAGTGAAAAGCAAGTCACTCCTGACTACTTCCAGAGATGGACAGTCGGGCACCGCTTCAGGGCCACTGATAGGATTTGTCAGAGAATGTGTCTCTGAAGCCCTGGTTTTACGGACCCACTCTACCTCTGGGGTGATGTCTACCATTAAACTCTCCTCCTCTGCCTCTGGAAGAAGGGTCCTCATGTGGGTCCTGGAAAGGCCCTTGTGATTTACAGAACCACATTTTGTTGCTTCCATGCTGGTTCCGTGAAAAGGACCTCTGAGGCATAGAACATTTGATTCCTATGGCAGAAAGGGTCTTCCCATCCTTTTTGCTGTAGTTAAGTTTATCTCTAAGAGATGGCCAAAATAGCGATGATCCATCAAAAGGGGCATTAACAAAGGATGCCTTAAAGGGTTCCACAAAGTCACATAGTTTCATCCAGATGTGTCTCCTTAGGGATAGTCCTGAACCAGCAGCTCGCGAGGAACCTTCCGCTCTATGAGAGATTCGCCTCATCAAGGAATTAGCAATGGATGACAGAGTGGCCAGCTTAGGAGAAAGTTTCATAAGGTACTCCACAGACATGAACTCAGAGAGAGATGCTCCTTGATTAGATCTCTCTGAAACTGGGTAAAGTGAGCTAGATAATTTAATGACTGCAGTGCAAAAGTAACTGAGGCATAAATGCACTTTCTAAACATTTACAGTGCTCTAGACTCCTTGTTAAGCAGATGGACATTGGCAGTCTCATCTGCCAGTTCATTTTTAGTGTCCACCACCACCACAATGACATCAACTCTGGGACTCTTACTCAAGTGCTTCCTATTAGCCAGTGGGACCAGGAACCTATTGGGACACAAGAATAGGCTTGATGGTATCTGGTTCCTTCCAAGCTTAGCAGGATACCAAATCAATGAGGTCATCTGCTGCGGGGTCACCCATGATGCCAATGGGCCCTCCCCGAAAACCTCCAAGTACACACACTCCTCAGAAGAAGGAGGTTGGACAGGTCACCCATCTTTCTGCTTCAGAATCTCTAGAATGTCTTCAAAGGAGATGTCATCAGGTGTGGATCAAGGGGATCCTTCTCCCTCATCAAAGTCAGTATCTTCAGTTAATGACTCCATTAGGGAGTTGATGTGCCTCCTTTTGCACATCCTTTTCTGGGGGACGTCCTCTGTGGGGTACTCGGGGGAAGTATCAGAAGAAGGGGATTCTTCCTAGGTAGGAAGATCTTGCAGACTGCTCAGGGCAGAGTGACTCAGGACAGAATGAGTAAGGTCAAGACCATGACCCAAAGGTGGTCCAGGGGTAGGCTGCAGGACATGAGAGGACAGTTCTCCACTAAGGAAGAATACATTTTCCACTACTTGAAAAGCCAATGGGCCCAGAAAACTCCTTTCTGCCTTTCTCAGAGCCAAAGGAATGAATGGAAGATGGTCAGAACTTACTCTGGATCCATTGCCTCCAGAGGGAATCAGACTTGAACTGTCAAAGGCCAAAGCACCCAGGGGAAGAGACAGCTCTGACAAGGACATAGCTTATCCCTTTTCCCCAGACCTGGACCTGACCTCCCAGCTCCAAGATCTGCTCTGCTTTGAACATATAGAAACAGGGCTGATCAGGGGCACCATCAGAGTTGAAAAAGATTGTTTCCCCAGTGTAAATGCCGACACTCTCTGGAGTACTGAGCCCTGTAACTCTAAAGCTGAAGACCGGATCAGAGAAATAGTTGTAATGGTATGGGCCGGGTAACTCACTGATCCAATAGGGGACAGAACCTATCCCCATCTGAATCTGGGCCTTGAGAAACCTCCTCCTCATCATGTCCATGTTTACCTCAGACCAGCTTTTAGAGGACCTGGAAGAAGCCAACAAGGTAGGTCTGGAATGCCTGGATTTAGGGTTAGGAGACATTCTAGCTAGCTAGGAGACTTGCTTCAAGCTCTCAGATCCAGATCTCTGAAACACAACACTGGAGCTGAAGGAGCAGTAGGAGATATGGCAATTAAGTGAGTCAGACCTGAGGAGGCCTGTGGATCAGGTAAGGTATTCATCTTCTTTGGCTCCAAGGAGGTCGGATGTGAAGATTTCTTAGATTTTGATTTTGGCTCCAAAGGTTCTATCAGGGAGGCAGGGGAGACCTCTTCTTGGGCTCCTTAGAAGAGGAAGAAGAAACCATTGAGGTGGTCTGAGCCTCGGATGAAAAAGAAGGAAGAAGACCCCTGAAGATAAGCCTATTGCGATTATCCTCCAGTAGGCCTGGATAGAAGGATGCACAAATGTCACAATTAGCTTTTAGTGGGTACACACCTACAAAGTAGACACATTCCTTGTGGGCATATTGACTGGGCATTTTGTGCCCACAAGAGGTGCATCACTTAAAACCGGGAGATGGTTTGTCTGCCATAACTACTGTATAAACCAACCTGGCAAAACCCCACCAAAACACAAATGCCCATCACAGAGACTGTCAGCACTAACTGAACTCTGCCATCTAAAAACACTCTCACTTTTTTCTAAGAATAACCATACAAGGTGCACAATTATCTAATTCTAAGAAAAAAAAACTATTTAACAATCCCAACTTTAACAACTATAGCACTATAAAACTCTAACACTACTTAAGCTATCTTAACTATTAAAAACTACAAGAAAAAAAAAACTCTATAAATCCTAAGTTATTAACACTTAAAACTAGAACACTAGTACACTAACACTAATGCTAACACATGGGAGGAGCACACCAAAAAGTTCTAATTATTAAAGTAAAAAAGGATATAAGTAGTTAAGCGATTGGATCTTTGGTCTGGCTTTGAATGCAGCAAACAGGATCTAAGGTGCTTGGGTTGGTGTAGTGCATTATGGGTAAGAAGGAAGAGCACAAGAGTTGGATCCAAGTCTGAAAGATGTGATTGAGCTGGATCTGAGGATCAGATCTGAGACCCTATCATGAGGAGGAATGAATTGGTCCAAGTCAGATATAACTGTTCCCAGATAAAACAAAAAAGGTACCATTTTAGTATTACCCACTGGTGAAACATAAAACAGTCTAGAGATCTGAAATACGAACAAATGGCTAGATGCAAAAAAAAAAAAGAAGAGTAACAATAGCAAAATATTCTTGTTTGTGCCATAACAGAAATGCCATTTTGCTTCCTCACTCACAAAAGAACAGGCAAATGACACATTTTGCTAACAAACCGTCTTTGAGATGCTAAAAGTGCTATCAAATGAACTGTCCCTGAAACATGTCTAGAAATTTAACACAGAACATTCCATATTAAGGTATTGCCAGTCATGTATACCTGTGAAATGCCCTGACAAACATGCCAACGCCATCAGTCCACTTCTAACTAATGCATACAGATAAAAGTATAAAAAGCCTTTGCTAATCAATATATTAGCTGCGTAGCAGATGTAAATCTACTGCAGGCACTCCCTCAATGTTTGTTTTTAATAGATTGTGACTATAAATGCTTACTGACAGGGAGAAGGAAAACACAACAGCAATGCAGACTTCCCCACATCCAGTGGGTGCTTCAGGTTATACTTAAAAACTGTTAGACATAATTTTGTCAAGGTTGGAAATGTAAGTAAGCAGCATACAATTCACAGGTTATGATCATTAACATCCACCCTCCCCTCCATTTGTTGTCAACTCCATATTATATTATTGCCATTTAATATACTCATACATTTTAAGGGCAATGATATAGAATTGCATACAGACTGCATGTATCAGATTACTGGTCAGATTAGAGAATAATGACCAACAGACGCAGAGAGGTAAGGTGGAGCTGCATATTTGTTAGCAATTCTCATAACTGATTATGATCACTTAGTGCAATACATCCAAAAGTAATAAATGTACAAATAGTTGTATGGTTTCATATTACTGTAGATGATGATGCAGTTGGTTGTATGCAGAATGATTTTGGTTCCTTGCTGCAAAACTGCTTGGGTAGCAAAGAGGGATAAGGCACCTTTACTGTGTTCTGAAGGTTCATTTTAATGAGAATTGAAATCCAGACCTATGTAGAAATATACTACACGTACTAACATTTTGTAATGTGTACATCATAAATTGCTTTTCCTCATTTCAACCACTTTTCCTTTTTTTCTTTTTTCTTTCTTTTTTTTTGGAGGGGGACAGTGTTTGCATGATGCATGTCTTAGCACAAACATTGGAAATGGAGAAAATTAATGTCAAGTTTGGCTGTGCTTATCTTGCTTGTGTGAAGTATGACAGTATGCAAACTAGACTAGTGCCCCACACATGAAGCAGACCGAATACCTGCAGAACACCTGCAAACAGGGCATCTGTAAAAGGGCAAAGGTAAAAAAAATACATTGTTTCAGTTTCTGTATTTCATCACACAACTTTGCTTAGTGACATTGCATAGTGGTTAGCAAGGTTTCCCTGCAGCTGCAGCCATTGAACACATGCAGACAGGACTCAGGCAGCAAATAATTAAATATGGATATATTTAATTAATTCTGTTGGGCACATTACAAACATGCTAAGCAACATTGTACAGTGGTTAACACAGAGACTTTAAGAATGATTAGAAAATTAGGGAATGTTATGCAACTAGTCCTGTGGGTATAGGCATAAGTGTAGGGCTGGAGTACAGAAGGTCTTGGATTCTAGTACAGGGTGTACATTTTTTTTACTGCTGTGACAGTGCAGTTTGTAGAAATTAATTAAAAAATAGACAAGTGTTATTTCAACTTTCTTGAGGCAATAGGTGTAAGTTCCCATTATATTCACTCTCACTTATAATACTTTAGATAGTGGAGCTGATATGAATTATATGTATGAGGTACGAGATGACATTATTGTGTTTTCAGATGTATGACTGATAGTACACTGTCTACTATACTTCTGTAAGTATAATTCTGCTATCTGGACTTGCATGGCCTTCAGAATTACCTAAGACACATGCACAACTGGATCTATATCCAATAATCTTGTCAGATCACACACATAAGTGTGTAACAGCTCAAACTTGCATGCCCTTCACAATTACTTAAGACACATGCACAACTAGATATATATCCAATAACCTTGTCAGGTCACACACATAAATGTGTAACAGCTCAAACTGTCACCTTTATGTATGTATGATTCCTGACTATGTCTGAGCAGCACTTCTTCTGAGGCAAAGATGGAACATCAACACTGTGGAAGAAAATGTTTTGTCCCTTATGTTTAGGTTTGAATTCCACAATGTACAAAGTAAAAGAAAATGTCAGGTCATCACATTTATGTCCCCACTGCATGTCTGCAAACTTAACTCACCTAACAGTTATCTTCCAATTTCCAATAGATATATTTCCAGGCTGCATCAATAGACACCCTTCAAACTAAAGCCAAGTGTCAGATTAACCTTCCAGTTTAAATTATTTAATTTCTTGCTGCTTGGCTCTCCTGTGCTTAGCTTAATATTGTGCAAATGTGGTTGGCATTGTTATTTGGGTTTGTGTACTACCAGTAAACTCTACAACCGAAATTGTCAGGAAAGCATCAGTTTCCATTGTTCTAGTTCTGCTGGTAGACATGGCTGGTGTTGAAGAGGAAGGTGCCACATTTAGGGCACAGAGGTGGGGTGTCCAGGAGTCCTTAATATTTATTGGACTCCTGGTAAAGCATCACAGTCAAAGGCTTTTGAAGTGGGATTATTCTAGCTGACAGTACAAGTCCGAGGCATGGAAAAGTTTGGCCCAGGTTGTATCCGGTGCCACTGGTATCCCACATACTGGAGAGCAATGTAGGCATCATTTCAGTGACCTATGGAGGAGAAAAAGGGATACTCTCAACTGTTGGTTGCGTGAGTTTGAGACTGCAAACATCCCACAGCTGTGTAAGTATGGCAATAAGAGAGTACTTGTAAGACTTTGAAAGCTAAATATAGGCAAAACTGGTATACTTAATGCTCTTCTGTTCTTTTCTGTTCTTTCCCCAGCAACCAACAGATATGAGTTCAATTGGCAGACTCATGTTGCACAACTTGAGAGACTGAGGGAAGCAAGTGGTATGTATGTAGCAGAACAGAAGTGTTACTGTAGCTTTAAAAGTTAAAGATAGCATTTTTTAGACTTTTATACAGTTGTATCAAATTGAGTATGCATATCCCAACTGTAAAAGCAAACATGCATGCATGCAGTAATGTGTAGCACAAACCAATTGTAAGAGTCCAATAGGTTGTGGGTTCAAACACCACGATTCCCAACTATACAATATTGTTATTTCTTCAATAATATTTACATTACATTAAAAACTCTATACCAGTGGCACAGATGCCCTGCTGCAAACTGTAATTTGTATAACTGGAACACGCATATGTGCAATATATGCACATTTCAAGGATTATTTCAGCAAGCTGTAGTATAGTGTGTATCTGTTAGGACATATACTTAAATCCAATACTTCAGACAAAAGAGTTGTATAATTGTGTTAATGCATTGTATGTGACATGGTGGTACTAATTTTATCTCTCACCCCGACCCTTATCTCTCTTTTTTTTTTTATTTTCTGTTATGTGTCATCAAAATGTCTCCACGTCATCCATGTGTATCACATCACTAAATGCTATACAGAACCGTGAGGTAGGCTAGCCACAGTGAATCAGTGTGCCCTAGCTCCACTGGCTCCATTCACTGATGCCCAGGATGTCTGGGAGCCAATCTGGCAGCACTGCCTTTGCTGCCCCTGTACTACCTGTGCCCTCAGGTACCACTGCCCTGGAATCCAGTGCAGTAGTACCCTCTGAGAGCAATGGCAGCGGTGGTAATTTCATCACCTGCAGTGAGATGCCAGTGATGGTGTGTAGGAAGGTTCACTGCACTATTGGTGTATGCCTACTCAATGCACAGGCTACTCCTCCTCATGATCCATACGAGGAGAAGACGTCAAGCACTCCAGCCTTAACAAAGTAAGGAGACAGTGATGACAGTCCAGAGGGTGAGGACTCAGTTCTCATTGCCTCCAAACTTGATGGTCATGAGCCTGCATTGTCCCCTCCCTCACCCCAATCATGGTGTCCCCCAAACTTTTGTGAGCCTCACCATCCTTGTCTCTTGCCTTGTTTGTCTTGCTTGTTTGCATTTGCTAGCTCACCTACCCAACATACCTGACCCAGACATAGCTACATCCTTTACCCAGCAGTACTCTCTTACTGAATTAAAAAAAAAGGGACCTGTCCCACAAAACAAGAATCATCCCGTTCATAGCTGTCCATTTCACACATGTGTCTTCTTGACACACTTGATTCAGACCAATTGGCTATACAACATGATCGCGTTGTTGTCACCCCTCTCTCTGGAGGTGACAGTCCAAATTCAGCTAATATTCTCCACATATGATCAGTTTTTACTGTTGAAGAAATAGATAGCTATGGTTCTTTCCTACCTCCCTCCTGCACATTCCTGTATTTCTTTCCCTTTGTTTTTTACTCTGTTTGCTCCCCATTTCACCACTTTCCTATCTACCCCATCTTAACTCTTATAATATGGTCAAAAAACAGAATCACACACAACACACATAAGTAGCAAAAAGCAATGGATCCCTTCACTTTTTGGCCTCTATATTTTTGCAGAGTTTCGCATCTCACAGCAATGGCCAAGTGATGCTGAGGAGTGGTACAGTGCTGTGGTTATGCCCATGCAGTCTTGCTTAACCCCCACTGAGCTATGACCACATACAGTAACAAACATACTATAAAGAATTAATGTTATTGCATTATCACTGATTATATAAAAGCATTTAAAAGTCTTACATACACCTGGATTCAAACCCAGTGTCATCTGGGCTCAAAAGGAAATGTGTCAATGCATTTACACCTGCTGCCACAGCATCAGTTAACCCACAGGTGTGTTTCATAGACTCGGTACTAACTCTCAGACATTAGCAATGTGGCCTGCATTTGTGTTCTGCACAATTATACAGAACCCTGGAAAGTACTGAAAACAGTATCTCATGTGTGCAAAAACTTTGACAACCATCAGCAATCCCACTTCTCACCTTGCTATGGAAAAGTAAATACTATTATGCATTACTGCTGTTTACTGCCCATTTCCTGTATATGGCATGAAACTGTATATAGAAACATAATAAACTGAAGGGCCTATCTAATATTTTCACTACAGCCATGTGTTGCCTCCCCTCAAGCACTGTAACCCTGGTGTCTCAGTACTTTTTCACACATATATCACCTACATTACAGAAATTATTATCAAATGTTGTGTACTATGCAATGCACATCAACTTGTTAATGTGCGGAATTATAACTATTGACCCATAAACCTAAAGAGCCTTATCTCCAAGGCTAGGAAAGAGATCAGCATGGACCATATCCACCCGGACATAGGTGACCTTCAACACACTTGACCTGACCCATTTTGGTTTTGTCAAGGGTAGGTCTTGCTTATTAAACATAGTGGACTTCTTTGATAATAACGCCAAAGAAGACATACCGCCTATGTTGATTTATTTAAGACCTTTGATACCATCCCCCATTCAGGTATCATAGAGAAATTCTCCCATCTGGGGATTAACCCATACATTACTAGATGGATAGCCCAATGGCTCACTGACAGAATGCACACTGTCAAATTGGAAACTGCATCTCCACTACTAGACCACTTAGCAGTGGAATGCCACAAGGGTCTGTGCTGGGCCCTCAACTCTTTGGAAACAATTTTTTTGAAGTCCAGCCAAAGGCAAATGGCCTGTGGATTACCAGTTTTCCAGATGACTGTCAACTGGACACAGTCATATAGAGTCCCCCACCTATGTTAACATATTGTAGAAGGAGCTGACACAGACAAATGATTGGTGCTAAACTCATGGATCGAACCTTAAAGCAAATAATACCTCATTGTTGCCTTTGGCAATGAAGTACCCCTGATTATTATGATATACATAGCACCCATCTAAGCTCAAACACAATATTGTGAGACTTGGGAACACATTTTGATAACAATCTATACTTTAATAACTATGTGTCCATAGTGGTGGGATAGACATTCTACATTGTGCACCTCATAAATAAGGCCAGCACATCCAAGACCAGAGTGGTCATAGCTCTGCTGTACTCTACCATTATCAGACCGCTCATTAAGTACAATGCTACCTTCTGTCTGTACCTCACCAGATATCTGCAGCAACTGGAGAAAACACAGAGGTTTGTGACTGGAAGAATCTAAGGCCTCTAAAACATGACAAACATGGAAAGACAGAAAGATATGTCACTGAACTCAGCATCATGCAGGCTACTGAGAAATGACCTTGCCTCACCCACAGAGCAGTTTCAGACCCTGCCCTACTGGAAATGCTGGTCATCTGCAAAGCAAATGGCACAAGAATAATCCAGGGATCTCAACCTAGCCTGTGACATAAACAGAAAATGCTCAGGAGACAGATATATCTCTCAGTGATTGCCACTCTTCTGTAATAGGCTCCCACTGTATACGAAGCAGTGCTCCTCAATTACCCTATTTAAGTGCAACTTTTACAACTGGATGGGTGATTGTAACTCACTCCTGGGGTGGTACCTATGTTCCTCATGGACAGGGTCAGTCAGTACTGATCATAAAATCGCTCTGCTAAAAATGACCATCTATGTTCAATAAGGGTAACTGTGTTTTTACATGGCTAGACTTGTAAACACCCTAGGGCCATTAGGCTAGTAACCTCCTATGAATCTTTGATGCTTTGAACCTATGCAAGCCTCCCAACTTCTTCTCTCCAACAGGTGCTGCTGCTGTCACCCACTATAAGTTGACCTGCAGTCTTATAAAAGTCAGACTTGTGCTGTGATGTTTGTCTAAAATGCTGAGTTCTGTAGTCTGTGTACATAGATAGGTAGGGGCTCTGTTCTCACTACAGTCAACTTTGTGTGTGGGGGTGCCTGGCCCCAAAGAGCAGAAGTGTGTATCCTACAGTTACCACTCCAGCCCTATGGACTGACAGTATTCCGATACTTGCACATGCCTACACATCCATTTCATGCAGGCCTCCTAACATCTTCTCGCCAACATGCTCCACTCATGTCATGCACTATAAATTGACCTGCACTCTTGTAAAAGTCAGGCTTGTGCCATGGTACTTGCATAAAGTACTTAGGTAGGGGTTCTGTTCTCACTTCAGTCAAGTGTGTGTGTGTGTGTGTGTGTGTGTGTGTGTGTGTGTGTGTGTGTGTGTGTGTGTGTGTGTGAGAATCTAGCCTGAAAATCAGAAATATGTATCCTACATTTACCATTCTAATCATGTGGACTGACAACATTTTGATACTTGAACATGCATACAAATCCATTTCATGCAGACCTCTCAATATCTTCTCTCCAACGTGCCCTGCTGATGTCATCCATATAACCTGACCTGCAGTCTTGTAAAAGACTTGTGTTGTGCATAAAGTACTAAGTTCTGTAGTCTGTGTACCTAGACAGGTAGGCATTCTGTTCTTACTGCAGTCAACTGTGAGTGTATGTGTGTGTGTGTGTGTGTGTGTGTGTGTGTGTGTGTGTGTGTGTGTGTGTGTGTGTGTGTGTGTGTGTGTGTATAGCCTGAAAAGCAGAAGTGTGTATCCTACAGTTGCTGCTCCAATTCCATGGATTGACAGCATTTTGATACTTGCACATGCCTACACATCCATTTCATGCAGGCCTCCTAACATCTCCAACATTCCCTGCTAATGTCATTCACTATAAGTTGACCTGCAGTCATGTGAAGAACAGACTTGTAACATGGTACTTGTGTAAAGTACTTAGTTCTGTAGTCTATGTACCTTAGATAGGTAGGGGTTCTGTTCCCACTGCAGGCATCTGGGGGGTAGGGTGTGTTTGTGCTTTTGCTTAACATTGCAGAGATCCTTTTACACCAGCATGTGGGACTCTGCTATTACTATATCCTTCTCACCAGACACTGCTGATGTTAACAGCTATATATGATTTGTGACTGTGCACAATTCCCACCAGGGCAGTGTCAGAGAATGGCCTGGAGGCTAGGCAGAAGTCACCTCATCCTATACAATCCAGATTATATTGACATGGCTTTCAGTCTATCCACATACCTCATGGTATGATTTGTAGGCCCTGTGTTTTCTTGGTAAGGAACACCTGTTGTCTCTCTAGCTGCTGCATCTGTCTGGTGAGGTGCATGCATAAGAGTGCATTATACTCTATTAGTGTTCTGATGACGTTCGAGCACAGTGTTGTAATACAATCCTTAGATCTGAATATGATGGCATGACTTATGATGTGCACAACATAGGCTTTCAGTACCAGTATGGACACTTGGTGGCTGAATTCAGATTGCTATGTACATGTATTCTCAGTGCTTGCATCACTGGGTTTCAGCATAGCGAGACTGTTGTGAATGTTGCAATTAGCAGAGAATTCCACTTTGCAGAACAAAATAAAGGCATTTTTGCATTTATTTGTAGATTGTGTGGCTTTGTCATCAATCATTTGTCTGTGTTAGCCGCTCCAGTAGTATGCTATCATCATAGGTGGACTCAATGATTGCACCTAGTATGCAAGAATCAGCAAAAGTGGTAAGTTAAAGGCTATGTACTATAGCCTGAACTGTCAAAAAATAGAGTCCAAATAGTAAAGTGCCAAGCACAGATCCCCTGGGTAAGCCAGTGGTGACAGTTCTCCTGGTACAGATTGATTCACCAACTTTCACAGTATGTGTCCTGTCAGTGAGCCAATTGGTTACCCATCCAGTGACGTAAGGGTTAATACCTAGCTGGGTGAGTTTATCAATAATACCTGCTTGGGGATTGTGTCCAAACCCTAGGCCAGATCAGGATAGCCAGTGTGCACTGTCTTACCGTTATCCAAGCCTATCACACAGAATCAATGGGCTGTGACAACATCATCGATCACCTGTAGTGTGACTCATCACATACACCTTCCTGACATGGTTGACAACCATGGGGCCAACACAGAAGGTCTTTAGCTAATGAAGTTCACAGATGACTGCAAACTAGGAGCCATAATCAAAACTCCAAAAGATGTGGACATCTTACAAAAGGGCCTCGCTGAGATAGATGCCTGGTGTCAAAGCCATGGCCTCAAGCTCAATGCCAAAAAGTGCATTGTCATCCCTTTTGGTAAAAACTCAGTACCCATGAACTACCACATAGGCGGTAGTCTGCTTAACACTGAAAGTGTGATAAGAGACCTTGGGACATAGGTGGACAGTAGTTTCTCCTTTGATAATCACATCGCCACAGTAGTCAGGAAATCTTTCTACATGGCACATCTCATCACAAAAGGTTTCTCATCCAGGAAAAAAGAGGTCATTGTTCCCCTCTACTCATCACTCATTAGACCCATTATAGAGTACAATGCCCTTTTTGGTATGTACCTCACAAGACATCTACAACAACTGGAAAGGCCACAGAAATACCTCACAAAGAGGATTACCGGCCTCAAACAGATGCCCTATGCAGACCATCTAAAAAAACTTCAGCTTTACTCCATTGCATATTGCCTACTCAGAGGCAATCTCTGCCTAACACACAAAGCTATGTCAAACCCAGAGCTTTTAGACATGCTCCACTTAAAGAAATCCCAATCCCTACGAGCTACATGGTCTAGGGACCTAAACCTTGTCACCAAAATAAGCAGAACATGCTGGAGGGATAGATTCCTGTCCCAGAGACTTTCCACACTCTGGAACAAACTACCTATCTATATCAAACAAAGCTCCTCATTAGCACTCTTCAAGAAAAATCTTGATGATTGGATGGAAGATAGGAAATTCACCCCGGGGATCACTTCTGTGGCTCTGCTCAACAGTGACACAGGAAAATAATTTTCTTGGGTGGCGAAAGCCAGGGTACCTTTGGCTAGTCTTATATAGGCCCTAGGGCCAATAGCCTAGTACCTACCTATGAACCTATAAGAAAGGGGGATGGTCTACTAATACACCTTTCCAGGAAGGATGCTGGCTCTTCTACTGCCTGGATGGTCCCCCGCCTGATTCCCTCATTGATTTGGTGGCTCAGAGGGCATGGAAGGATCCTTATATAGCACAACCAATACCCAGGTAACCAGAGATGATTTTAGCAGCACAAAAGGGCAGAGCTCACTGGAGTAAAGCCCCCCATAGATTTTGTGGTCATAGTGGCAGCCACAAAGAAAGAGCTCTCTGAAGACAGTACATCTGTCCACCCTGCTAATAGGGATTCTAGTGATTTGGACAGATTTGGCAAACCAACTTACACTTCAGAAACGTTTTCTTGTGAGCGCTGAACTATCTTGCCCATATTACATGTTTCCAAAGTGAATTGACCAAGAAGATCAGCAATTATTTTTCAATTAATATGTATGAGGATATCTAGAAGAATGTGGAATCCCAGCTATCTACCTTAAATCCTTAATATGTATGAGGATATCCAGAAGAATGTGGAATCCCAGCTATCTGTCTTAAATTCCCCCTCTAATATTTCCATGCATTTGCTTTCTAGTGCAGCTGATGGAATGGCTAGAGCATCAGGTACTGGCATAACTGTATCCCACCATGCCTGGATGAGGTTCTGTGATTTTGTGGAAGGCTTTCAGACATCCTTCCTTTATACCCCCTTGAATGGTTTTACTTTGTTTGGACCTAAGGTTAAGGATACACTCACCAGAAGCAAACAGAATAGTAAATCCCTATTCTGTGTGGGAATCTGCTTTTCTACTCCTGAAAGAACCTTTTCTAAGAATCACTGAGGAGTAAAGAAGATACGGTTCAGAAACATCACATGGATTTAACCAAGACGCTTCCTCAGAACCCCACCCACCCCTGGCAGAAGAGGGGCTCATTTTAATGGACATAATCCTAATAGCAGAGGCAGTCCTCAAAACCAAGGATTTTGCGGTCCCTTTTGAAGAAATAATTTCAGCATTCCAGAAGGGTTGCTAGACTGCCACACACTGGAGGCAGTCAGAAAGTGATTATCATTACACCCTCAAACTTGACAGGTCATCACTTCTGGCTCTTGTGTGTTGAACAAAGTTCTGCCCTTTGGACTCACCAAGTGTTTACGAAATGTATAGCAGTAGTGACAGCCTAACTCAGACTGCAGACTTAGATGTATCTGTTCTTGGATGACTAGCTGCTAACCACTGTGACCAGGGATCTACTAATGCACCAGAGGGACCTTTTACTTCAGTTACTAAACAGCTTGGGAGTTACTGTAAATTTGGCAAAGAGCAAATTCAATCAAACTCAGTCCATAGAATTCATCAGATGCCTTCAGAAATACACCAAAAATAAGCAGTCAGAGCGTGAGACAATGATGGGATGAATTTGGATAGTGGGTGAAATTTAGTAGTGTTCTGCAATTTTTGAATTTTATTGTAATTTGAGTGTATTTAAATCAAATCACATTTTCTGAGTGTGCACATTAGTATTACTGATATGTAAAAACTGTGAAAATCAAAATGATGTGATTCATATTATATTATATTATATTGCATAATATTAGGAATCATATTTAGTATTCACTATTTTGATAAAGAAAATGAGCATTTAAAAGTTTGCATATGTTATAGTGTTGATAGGGTTAAAACATTTGATAAACTGATTGATTAATTATTTAACTGATGAATATATAAAAGAGAATGTGTATGTCTGTAAATTTGTTCCATTGAAGGCGAACTGCCGAGGTACCAGGACAGATGGATTAAAGTTGCTTCTCATTGTCTCACGCTCTGACTGCTTATTTTTGGTGTATTTCTGAAGATTTGATGTTTTGTTTTGCTGTGGTTTTGTTATGGAGAATTCATCAGATGCCACCTGGACACAAAAACTCAAATAGCCACCTTACCATAGCCCAAGATTCTTTCCATTTGACAAGTAGCATCCATCACCACAATGAAATCAATTCTAAAACTTGGGTTTATAGCTTCTGCGATCTACTTGACCCTTCTTTCCAGATTTCACATGATGGTACTTCAATGGAACCTCTCAGTACAGTGGTCCCAACTTTATCAGCACCTCAGTCAGGCTGCCACCCATGAGAAGAACTGTCATCAGATGGTAGATCACATACACAGAGTTGTTAGAAGGACATCCATTTTGTCTTTCTCCTACAATAGCTGTGGTTACCACAAACACTTCCCTTTTAGGGTGGGGGAGCATTATGAAGGTAAGACTGTTCAAGGTACTTGGACACCATTAGAGACCAACCTTCCCATCAACAGTTTGGAAATGAGAGCAGTCCTATTTGCATTCAGGCATTTCAGGACTCTCTGCCAGTTGACGTGATTTCAATTCAGACAGACAACATGTCAGTAGTCTGGTATATTAACAAGCAGCTGATGGACCAGTTCTTATACTTTATGTCGAAAAGACATTAGTGTGTGGTAATTGGTGATGTCTTCCCACCTCTTTTTTATAACAATGCATATTCCAGGGATTTCCATTGTATTCACGGACAGATTAAGCATACATATTCTTCTGTCTCATATGTGGTTCTTCAGTCAAACAGTGGCGAGTGAAATTTTCCACCACTGGGGCCAACTTTGCTGCAACCTATTTGCATCTTACCTAAACAACAAGTGCAGAAGTTACTGCACCCTAATGTTTCCTCAGAGTCAGTCACTGAGGGCTGCTGTGATCCACAGTTGACCCTGAGTCTCCTCTATGCCTTTTCGCCTTTTCCACTGATCACAAAATTCATTCAGAAAGCCACAAGGTGCAAGTTAAAAGTAATCCTCATTGCCCCTCATTGGCCTCAGCAAGTCTGGTTCCCATATCTTTAGTTTCATCTCCTATGACCTCCCTGGATGCTGGCTTGCAGCCTAGACCTCCTATTCCATCCATCCAGGCATCCTTTCCCAGCCTAGAAACCTTGAAATGAACCACTTAATTACTTCAATTCTGACGAATGCCAGAGATTTCATTTTTTTTGACAATGCAGTACATATTCTTACAGCTTCACAGAAGTCTAGCACCAGCGAGGTATATTAAAGTAAATGGAAAAGAGTTTCCTTTTAGGCTGCAGGAATGGCTCTAAATCCCTTTTCTGTGCTCCTTCCTTCCATTATTTTGGAATGTTCCAAAAAGATTTCACAATCAAAGTATTGCTTGCACCCATTTCTAATTTTTGCACAGGACACAATCAGACCCCTATAACCTCTTTAAAGTATCTAAGGCTTTTCTTAGAGGAACTTTCCTTCTTCAACTCCCTGTAAGGGACCCAGTTTCTCCGTGGGGTATTACAGTGATACTTCAAGCCCTTACAAACCTCCTTTCAAACCAGCAGCTTCTGCAGACTTAAAGTTTGAAACATGGAATACAATCTTTTTGGTGGCAGTTACTTTTGCAAAGAGACTTTAAGAGTTTCCAGCCTTTTCATGCAAGCCACCATATCTGTTTTTTTTTTTCATAAAGACAGGGTTTTTCTAAAACCAAATCCCTTTTTTGTTCAAAAGGTGGTTTCCAAATGTAATATAAGCCAGACCATCCCTCTACCTGTTTTCTTTCTAAAGTTTTCAAATAATGGAGAATATACATTGCATTTGCTTGATGTTCATAGACAACATACATTCTATCTCTACAGAACTAAAAATTTCAGAAAGCTGAATCAATTATTTGTTGCATTATCCAAAGCAAAACTGGGGCATGGGGTTTCAATGGTCATTATCTTAAGATGAATTCTGAATTGTATCACGTTTGTCTATAACAAATTGGGTTTATCATTAACCAAGAATCCGGCAGCTCATTAAACAAGGGCAGTGGCAACTTCTATGGTTTTTCAACATGACTTTCCAGCTGATGAGATTTGTGCTGCTGTCACCTGGTCTACCATCCATACCTTTGTGTCTTGATATAAGTCAGATGTACAGTTCAGATCTCATAGGTTCATAGGTTCATAGGTTATTACTAGGCTATCGGCCCTAAGGCCTATACAAGCCTAGCCATAAAAATTCCCTGGCTATTTCTTCCCGCACTATTTACTTCCCTGGACCCCTGTCTAGCAGGGTAACTGACATGATCCCCTGGGTGAATTTCCTTTCTCCCATCCTATCGTCAAGGTTCCTTTTTAAGAGGGCCAAAGAGGCGCTCTGCTTGACATGTATGGCTATTCCAGTGTCTGGGGAGTCTCTGGGTCAGGAACCTATCCCTGCAGCATGTTTTGTTTATTGTGATGACAAGATTTAGATCCCTGGAGCATGTGGCTCTGAGGGATTAGGATTTTTTGAAGTGTAGCATGTCCAACAGCTCTGGGTTTGACATGGCCTTGTATGTCAAACAGAGACTGCCTCTGAGTAGACGATATGTGACAGAGTATAGCTGGAGTTTTTTAAGGCAGTCTGCATAGAGCATCTGCATTAGGCCTGTGATTCTTTTAGTGAGGTATTTCTACGGCCTTTCCAGTTGTTGCAGATGTCTTGAGAGGTACATACCAAACGGGGTGTTGTATTCTATAATAGGTCTAATGTGAGATGAATACAGTGGGACAATGACCTACTTTTTTCTGAATGAAAAGCCCTTAGTGATGAGGTGTACCACATAGAAGGATTTCCTGACTGTTGCAGCAATTAGGTTATCAAAGGTGAGACCACTGTCCACCTGTGTTCCTAAGTCTCTTATCACACTTTCGGTGTTTAGTGTACTGCCACCTATGTGGTAATTCATGGGTACATGTTTTATTTCCAAAGGGGATAACTATACATTTCTTGGCATTGAGTTTGAGCCCATGGCTCTGGCACCAAGCAACTGTTTCTGTAAGGCCATTTTGTAGAGTATCCACTTCAACTGGGGATTCAATAATGGCTCCCAGTTTGCAGTCATCTACGAACTTTGTTAGCCAGAGTCCCTTAGTGTTGGCCTGTACTTCAGAGAAGTAGATGCCAAACAAGAGTGGTCCCAGGACTGAACCCTGAGGTACTCCACTTGCCACTTGTCTGGAGCTGGATTTGGAGTCAGCTACTTTTACAGTGTGGGTTCTGTCAGTAAGCCAGTTAGCAACCCATCAAGTGATGTAGGGATTAATGCCCAGCTTACTAAGTCTATCTATGATTCCAGAGTGGGGGATGGTGTCAAAGGCCTTGGCGAGGTCCAGATAGGCTGTGTGGACCATCTTACCTGCATCATCGGCTCTGCAGACTGAGTCGAAGAAGTCAATCAGATTCAGGAGACAAGATCGGCCCTTCACGAACCCAAACTGGGTGAGGTCCAGTGTTTGAAGGTTTCCAATGTCTTTGTTTATAAGTTCCATGATAATATGTTCCATGGCCTTGCAGATCAGGCTCGTCAGACTGATGGGGCGGTAGTTCAGTATATTTCATGCCATTCTGTTGTAGCTCAGAGCAGACCTGAGCATTGCCTTATACCTCTTTTGTCTCTGCTGTTCTCAGGAATATCCTTCCTTGATGGTGTCCAGATGAATTTACAGCTATGTAATCTGTCCCAACAGCTGAATCAGATGAAAATGGACAACATCTGAAACAAAACTTATGTACTCACCATAATGATAGATCTGTATTGTTCTCTTTTCATCTGGTTGAACATTCTTGCCTCCTTCCCCTTCCAAATTTGACACCTCCTGTACCTTGAAGAACAGATGACACACTAGAGGAGTCTTGCTAGTGTAAACCTAAAGAGGTTGGTTCCTTTTCATCACATGGATCTCCTTTTTTGTAATGAATATAGTCATTAATTGGCTGTTCATATTGGAAGCATATAAGCTTATGCTAGGCAAACTTGATGTGAGATATTTTGATGAAGGAAAGGGAATTTTGGGTAGGGGAGAAGTCAGAGCCCTGGATCCAAAGGTTTAAAGGTGCCAAGACAGGATCTGAGTAGGATCACATATATAAATTTAACTTATACTGATTATGTTAACTCACTGACACTGAATATTCCAATTAAATTCCATCAACTCAGGAGAAAGACAATCACAACTAGTACCACTACCTCAGTGTTTGCAAAACAACACTTTATGGTTTACCTCGCCTCCATAGGTAGCTTAGCTCTTACTGTTATCTCCAGAGCCCTACTAACTACAACAGAATATATTATACCCAGTGTGAAGAGAACTTTGCAATGTGTATAAATATTATAGATAGTATTTGTTTCAGAACTGCAAGATTACAGTAAAAAGAGGAGGGAATTTAAAATTACAGAGAAAATTTCATCTTCATGCATTACTTCTGCAATAATAATACTAGTAACACTTATATCTTTATTTACATGTAACATTGTGCAAGGAGTGTATCTGAGCACAAAACCAATATGCAAACAGCAGTTGTACAAATAGGAGCAGCTGTAAGCCAATAAATTTTAACAAGACGGGTATAAAAAAAGAGGATACCTAATGAGGAGGGTACAAATAAAAGCCGTGGTTAGTAAGTGGTGAGAGAAAAGAGGACAACAAAGGGCTGCTTATGGAGTGTGATATCAAATCAATAACACAAGCATGAGTTGATTAGTTGCTCTACTAGAGCCTGTCTGAATAGTTGTAACTAGTGTAGGATGTGGTTATGGGTAGACTTCTTATTTATCCTTTGTCGACCAGGTTAGTCCCACTATGCAAGTAGCCTGTTTTCAGGGGGGGGAAGGTGACCTGAGGTTGTGTTTATACTGCAAGGGTAAATTTAGCCAGGAAATTAATTGTCTTCCCCTACTCTTTACAATGGCATTATGATAATTTTTTACATCCACCTGAGCTGCCACCAGCTCATGCAGATGGGACCTCAATTTAACATCTCGTTTGATGGATGTCACACTCAGGAGTAGAACATTCACCCCTTATGCAGCACTGCAGTGTTAACAATTTACCTGGTGTGGGACTAGAACCCACAGCCTTCTGCACCAAAAGATAGTGTGATACCTGTAAAGGGTGCACCACTGACACTGAGATACTGACTTCTAGACAACAGGAAGAATTTTAGAGAATGATTTTTTTTTCTGCAGTTGAGAGTGAGGTAATATGTTATGGCATTGGAATTATTTGTTAATAGGGAGGAGCTTGCTTTATTGTTAGGGAATTTAAATTCTAGACATGGGCAGATATCAGAGTTTAGAAGCCTAAAGAAGGTGGAAGCAAATAGAAAGGTGTCTCTGTCCATAATGATTTAGGTTTTCGTTTATAATAGAAAGGTAAAGTGGAGAGTTTGTTGAAACTAAATTAATGAAAGAACAAATTTTATTGGTTGATTGTTAGAACAGCAGCATTAGTGGAGTTTTCAAGGATTATTAGGTGCAGCAAGTATTTAATAAGGTGCATGAGTATGCATTTTCTAATGGGATATCTTGACTGGGATGTGAAGAGAATTATAAATCTACAGCAATATTTAAGTCTTGCAGCTACAACATTATTGCAACTATTATTAAATACCAAGTTGTAAGCATATATGCCACCAAATAACCAAAAATATATACCAAATATACACTAAGAAGGACTGTAGCTCACTGCAAATGCTTACTTTCAAAAATTGCTTTTAATAGAAAACAAATAAAAATAAACTCCTGAGGATTAAAACTATTTTACACACAGGTTAAGCACTTTCATCTGATAACTGCAGACTTCATCAGAACAATGAAATGTGTGTTTCTCCCCCCATATAATACAGTTCCAAAAAAATCAAGATCCAATGGGAATGCTCAATCAAGTGACCTTCTCATGAATAAAACATAACCTTATGAATATTCATTAATTTTGATCATTCAGCTTACACAGTTTTGTATTACACCCTGTTACCATACAGTTTCTAAGTGTACCTATAAAACAATCACATTAGCATATGTATATCACATTTTGGTATAAAAACACATGTATACATTTTTAAATAATTTGTGCTAGGTTAAAAAAATATATACTTCTTTAGAACGCAATATTGCACTTTTGTTAGTATAAGAACACATTTATAAAAAAAAGCGTGTGTAACAAATTAATACTCATTTATAGTATATTAAAAAAATATATATACATCTTTAACACTCAATATTGCACTTTAGTTATTTGGACATTATAACCTGACATGTTGCCTCCTTTCTTGTTGCACCAGCTTTCATTTCTTATTTTATCCTATTCACTTGTTTCTTACTTTATTCTGTGCGCACATATACCCTACTGCAACATGACATTCATATAATTGCATCCAAGATTGGTTTAGTGGGAATATGGTCGTTCAACCCAGATTCTTTGGTTGCATTTAGCCTGACTTGCCATTTGACCTCTTTTTCTGCTAATTTGACCTTAACATTTCTCCCCTTAAATCTAACTTTACCTGTTCTAAAATCCCAAATTTAAACATGTGGCTTCCATCATATTTAAGTATGTGTCTACACAAAGCATTGCTTTTATCATTTTTCCTTATGCAGTAGGTGTGATCATATATCCTGTTCCTCAATTGTCTGTCCGTCTTCCCCTCATAATAACTCGGACATGCCATACACTTGGCCAAGTATATGACATGTTGGGATAAACAACTTCCTTTCTTAAACCTTACTCTAGTGTGGTTAACAACCCCTAATGTAATTCATTTCTCTTCTATAATCTCCTTACACTGCTGAAACTGCCCACATTTTTTGGTGTACCCGTCTCCAATGTCACTCTTTGTTCTGCCTTTCACTCTCTGAAACCTTTTCTTAAGGTTGGACCCAGTCTTGTGAACATACATAGGCCCTGTACCCACTTTGCTATAAACCAAATCATCACTTCTTAGAATAGTCCAATTTTGTCTCCTTATTTTCTTTATCTCCTCAGCATATGGACTGCACTCCACAACACACCCCTTATGGTATGAATTTCCCTTCTCATTGTCATGTTCTCCCCTATATTTCTCCAAACCCAATACCAAGAAGTGGTTTGTATTTTTCCCTCATTCTCTCAGTACATATTGAGTGACATCATCAATTAAATATCTGGGGTAACCCCTTTCTCCAAATAATGTTCCTATATATTGTAACTCTTTCTTCATTTCATTGACATCAGATGCCATTCTTACAGCTCTTATGCACTGACCGTTGATGATGCTCTTTTTTTTTTTTTATAAATGTGTTCTTATACTATATAACAAAAGTGCAATATTGCATTCTAAAGAAGTATATATTTTTTTAACATAGCACAAATTATTTAAAAATGTGTAAATGTGTTTTTATACCAAAATGTGATACACATATGCACATGTGATTGTTTTATAGTTACATTTAGAAACTGTATGGTAACAGGGTGTAATACAAAACTGTATAGGCTGAACGAGCAGAATTAATGAATATTCATAAGGTTATGTTTTATTCATGAGAAGGTCAATTGATTGAGCATTCCCATTGGATCTTGATTTTTTTGAAAATGTATTATATAGGGGGAGAAACACACACTTCATTGTTCTGATGAAGTCTACAGTTAGCAGACGAAAGCACTTAATCAGTGTGTAAAATAGTTTTAACCCTCAGGGGTTCATTTTTGTTTTCTATTAAAAGTGATTTTTGAAAGTAAACATTTGCAGTGAGCTATTTCCTTCTTAGCGTATATTTGGTATATATTTTTGATTATTGCAACTATTGCAAGAATACATCCTATAAGTTGCAAAGACAAAAGATGGGTCTAGGTAGACTGCAAGGTACTTATAATTGTCCTCTGATGTGAAGATCTTTTCTACGAAATCTAAGAGGTGAATAGAGGTATTATTCAGTCCTTGGGGTGTGCCAAATTAAGATTTTCTTCTGATGAGAATCGGTATAAATACATGTCTTGCCCATATGCATATGTCACAAAACCATTCTTACACACTTTCCTGGAAATGAACTGTCCAGATTTTCACAGTGTCCAAATTTTTGCTTCATATTTTTGGTCCATTAATCATAAAATTTGTGGTTTTCTGTCAAATCACTGAGAACTGAAGCCACTATGTAACAATATACATTTGAGTTTCAGACATATCTTTCAGAAAAATGCATGCTAACATAAATCCTATCAGTCTAGTAACTTTCTTGTTTTATAAAAGCATTATTTAAAATCTGCCCCTATTTTTGGACCATTGTCCCCTAATTATTTTAGCCTTTGTCCAGATTTCTTGCACTAAGATGTAGCCATCAGAATAGAATATAAGTTTTGAAGCATTCTATTAGAATATTTTTTTTCCTCATTTAATCCTAGGTATGGAAAAGACAGATGTTTCTCTATCTGAACTTAAGTCTGTGACAATAAGCATTGTAAACCGGATACTCTCATCATTAAAGGGGCATAGGACTACTTCTGATAATCCATCAGCATTTTTAAGCAGCTTGCTTCATACATTTTTACACTCCTAACCACCCTAATCATTCTCAAAAGCCAATGTGCATAAGAAAGCACACTGTAAGTATCATGGAGACAAAGTAAGCTGAATCCATAAAGACAACTGATTATCTATGAAAGGTAGAAAACTAGTAACTATTAGACTACTGAATACTCTGGCTAATATTCTTCAAAAAGGTCCACAAATGAAACTGTACCTACATGTGCATGCTATACATGCCTCAACCCAATGCAGACATAGAAAAGGACACAGCTATGGCATAACTATGTCCAAAGTGACATGCACTATTGCCATTTATTTTGATAACAGATGCTATGATGGACCAATACACCCAAATTATATTAATATTTGATTCAGTTTATCACCCCTTACTGTTAAATTATTCAAGAATGAATGCTTTGGTCCCAGCTTGACTGCTTGAAAACTACTTTACAAGTGGCATTGAGGTTGTTGCCTAGTAGGATTGCTACTTTCATTCACATAATATTTTACATATTTGCAATCCCTTCACAATGACTATTAAGCTTCCTCCTGTGACACCCAACTGACTCATTCCCTTCCAAGTGGCAAGAGCCCAGTGGCCCAGTCTTTCTCCTAGTTAGATGCCAACAGTGGTACTGTCATTCACTGGGAATGTGGGGATTTTATATTTCATTCCTCTAGGTTCCCATTTCTCAGGATGATATTCCAAGCTTCACAATGGTTGCATTAAGAAACACATGCACACTAATGCACTTGCTAAGTGTCACTCTGCTCACAATGCAAGCATCACTATGCACATTGGCTGGCTGCTACATCAGCACTCCTGAGTGGATCACTGCTGGGAGAGACGGCTTCAGCTGCTCACTTCCACCCTCACTGCTTGGTAACTGCAGCATCCATGCTGCTATTTGAACATGGATTGTCTTGGTGGTGATTGTTTATATTAAGATGCACCATAGTTATTCACGCAGGTGTGGGCAGTGCTGTCTTGATTGATATTCTGATAGTGCTGTCAGTTAAGAGTGCTAGCTGCTATTAAATGTTATTTTTATTTTGTGAACACTAAAAACTTTAAGGTGTAAGAAAAATGTTTTGAAACTGGAATATGGGGCATTACCGATTTAATGAAACTGAAAGACTCCACACATTTAGCAAAGGGGCTGCCTCTCCCCGCTGTACCCTATGCTATACACAATTTTAATTTAAGTTTTACCCCCTGGTAGTCCTGTGGAGTGAGGAGTGAGGACTGCAGGGAGGGCAAAATCACCCCCAAAAGGACATTAAATATTTGATATTTTTAATCCCTCATCTCATTAAGAACAACTTAAAATGATAAAATTATATTTAGTAATTATAATTGGGCAGCCACGGTGGTGCAACAGTTAGCATTTCCCCCTCACAGCAAGAGATTCTCTGGTTCGATTCTCAGTTGGGTGCCTTCTGTGTGGAGTCTGCACATGCACAGGAACAGGTCAGCCATCCAGGACCACTACCTCCTTTACAGCAGGATGGGAGAGGGAGTGAAAGCGCCTCATCAAGGTTATAGTCAGGACGTTATCCCTCTATGTAGAGCCGATCAAGCCTGGGAATGTTGAAACAGAGCCAAGCCAGAGCAGAGCCTGCGATCGTGTGGGTTTCCTCCTGGTGCTCTGGTTTCCTCCCACATTAGAAAGATATGCTGTAGATGGATTGGGCACTCTAAATTGGATCTAGGTGTCAGTGTGTGCATGTGTGTGCCTTTTGTGGAAGGTTGGGCGCTGGGTTGGTAACTTGAAACCATAAAACTCCACTGCCAATCATTCTGCAGACCATTGTTCCGCTTTAGCAACCCCTAACAGGGAAAAAGCCGAAAGAGATAATTTAGTAATTATAATTACAATCAAGAGCACTGGAACTATAGGTCAAGAGGTGGGCACCCTCCCACTTTTACAGCCTGTTGGCCACAAGGCTTCAGCAATTAAAAAAAAAAGTAGTGTCAGCGTCTTCTCCTTTAATGAGGATCATGCATGTGTCGCACACACACCAACACAGATGTAAACATATTTCACAGTTGAACATGGTATTTAAAACAGGCATTCTATTAAGAGAGAAGGTAAATAAGTGAGTGTGCTATAAGTGTATATGTGTGTATGTATGTATGCATATAATTTAAACTAGCGGTTCTGTTCATTTCTGCATGGGAGAGAAAGTGTGTGTGTATGTACGTGTATGTAATTTTAGTTAGCTGTTCTGAATGTATGAGAGATAAAGTGTGTCTGTTACTGTATGACAGAGTAGGTATGTATGTGGTGTGCCGAATTTAAACTAGCCATTCATTGTTGTATGAAAGAGAAGGTGAGTGTGTGTGTGACTGTGTGAGATAGTAGGTGTGTTGCTGTGTGAGACAGTAGGTGTGTGTATGGAATTTAAACTAGCCGTTTGTGGAAGCATGAAAGAGAAGGTGTGTAAAGTGTGTGCGTTGCTATGTGAGAGGATAAGTGTGTGTACATGTGTGTATGTTGCTGTGTGAGAGATGAGGGAGTAGGTGTGTCTATGTATGTGTTGCTGTGTGAGAGCAGAGAGAAGATAGGTGTGTGTGTGTGTTGTGTGAGAGCAGAGAGAAGGCAGATAGGTATATATGTGCATGTTGCTGTGTGAGAGCCGAGAGAAGGAAGTTAGGTGTGTGTGTGTGTGTGTGTGTGTGTGTGTGTGTGTGTGTGTGTGTGTGTGTGTGCTCTCGTGTGTTTGTGTGTGTGTGTGCGTGTGTGTGCGTGTGTGTGCATGTGTGTGTGTGTGTGTGTGTGTGTGTGTGTGTGTGCTGTGTGTGTGTTGCTATGTAAGAGCAGAGAGGAAGAAGGTGCGTGTGTTGCTGTGTGAGACCAGAGAGAAGATAGGTGTGTGTGTGTGTGTGTGTGTGTGTGTGTGTGTGTGTGTGTGTGTGTGTGTGTGTGTGTGTGTGTGTATGTGTGTGTCCAGATTTAGCCTCATAGTTTTGGTCTGTTTTTCATAAAATGTGTGGTTTTCTGGCAAATCACAGAGTACTGAAGTTACTAAACAATGACATATGCATGTATATATATATATGTATATATATATATATATATATATATATATATATATATATATATATATATATATATATATATGGGTCTACTACCAGAATGAGAAATTACACTATTTCGAAATCCGGTAGTAGATGCCCACTTACGCTAAAGTGCACTTCACCGAAAGTGCACTTTCGCGAACAACACTTGAGTGAATGGTTACGGACCTTAGGGTTAGGGCTTAGGTTAAGGATAGTGGATAGCAAGTAGGGCTATCCACTATCCTTAACCCAAGCCCTAACCCTAAGGTCCATGACTACCGCACCACAGTGGAGGAAATTGTATGTCCTTCATGGTGCAGTAGTCACGGACCTATGTCCTCCACTGTGGAGCGGTAGTCACGGAACTTAGGGTTAGGGCTTGGGTTAAGGATAGTGGATAGTCCTGTATCCATTATCCTTAACCCAAGCCCTAACCCTAAGGTCCATGACTACCGCACCACAGTGGTGGACATTGCCCATTTGTTCTACTGGTGTTCGCAAAAATGCACTTTCGGTGAAGTGCACTTTTGCGTTAGTGGGCATCTACTACCGGATTTCAAAATAGTGTAATTTCGATCTCCGGTAGTCGACCCATATATATATATATATATATATATATATATATATATATATATATATATATATATATATATATATATATATATATATATATATATATATATATATATATATATATATATATATATATATATATATGAATTTTTGACTTCATATCCTTCAGAAAATACATGCTAACACAAGTCATGTTATTCTAGGAACTTTCTATATTAAAAAGCACAATATTTATTAAATCCATCCCTATTTTTAGCCATCATACCCCCATTATTTCAGGCTTTGTCCAAATTTCTTGCACTAAGAGGTTGACAGGTATGCATACCTGTCAACTGTCCAGATTTTTCAGAATGTCCTAATTTTTGCACTATATTTTTGGCCTACTTCTCAACAGTTGTGGTTTTCTGGCAAATCACTAAGGATTGAAATAACTAAATAATGTCATATGTTTTAGTTTCAGCCTTCCTTTCCTTTAGAAAATGTATGTTTAGACAAATCCTGTTAACAATTTTCTAAGTCTAAAAGAGGAATATTTAAAATCTGTCCCTATTTTGTGGCCTTTGTGCCCCCATTATTTTAGGCTTTGTCCAGATTTCTTATGCTAAGAGGTCGAGAAGTATGGAGGAATGTTATGTAACGCCCTAGTTAAAGAGGAGGGCAGTTTAATCAATTAACTTGACCAGTCTTGATCCTGTAACTTGGTTACAAGAGACATGAGCTTGAATCCTCTTTACCAACTACCAGACTCCCTAAGGAATTGTGAGCTTCAGTAGAGACAAGAGCCTGAATCCTGTACATCGACTACTAGACTGCTGAAGGAATTGTAAGCTTCACTGGAGACAAGAGCCTGAATCCTGTACTATGTGTATATCGACTACCAGACCACTGAAGGAATTGTGAGCTTCACTGGAGACAAGGGCCTGAATCCTCTACACCATCGACCAGACTGCTGATGGAATTGTGAATTTGACTTTCAGTATATTTTCAGGGAATTATGAGTTTCAGTGCATTTTCAAGGGATTATGAGTTTCATTTCATTTTCATGGAATTGTGAGTTTCAAGGGATGATGAGTTTACTGTTGCTCATGCTAAGTCTGTTTTCAATGTGCAACTAACTGTTTTGTTTGTCAAATGACAGTCGCTGTTTGTGTTGTAGAATTTGAGAGCAGTGTTAGCAGCATAATTGCCTTTGGTGCAGAAAGCTGTGGATTCTACTCCCACCCGATGTAGATGGATTGCTGATATCATAATGCCCTTTTCATTGTCAATTATTTGGTGTATTTTCAGGGGGGATAGGGTTTCTACACTCCTGAGTGTGTCCTTCTTTGTACGAGATGCCTGTTTTTCTCTGTTATTTACAGTTAATTAGTAATGGTCATATTGTTGAGCATGTCAGTGCAGTTCCGTGGATTGTGGACCTCAACAAGTGGCAGCAGCCCATCCAGGTACATTCTGGGCAGTCAGTTATGAAGTAACAACAGTAAAAATAATATTGACAACGATGATGATGATGATAAAATAAGACAATGCAGGCAAGAACCTGCAATAACTTTGACCCTGCTATTACTGTGTTTTCAGAAGTTAATAGAGTTTCTTAAGTCTTTTTTTCTCGTTTTTTTTTTCATTACCGCAAGTTGCCCCCTGTTTTCTTAAATTTTTAAAGTCATGCAAGCAACATTAATTTATTTAAGAGCAAAATAAAAAATACTGTGTGTTTTTTATTCTGCTTATAAAAAAGCTATTAAAGCTTCTTGCTTGACTTTAAGCCTTCAGCTAGGTTATTTATTATTATTGTTATTTTCCAAATTGCCCAGTTTTTGTTGTATTTCTGTTTTATTTAATTGAACAAATGAAACAAAAATGCAGCAGGCTGAGCTTGAAAGTGGTAAACAGCTTTTGCTGACAGTTTTTATTTAAACCTCAAAACCCCTTTGCTCAAGGGATAAAGCCCAAAAAGTAATGGGTCAGGAAAGAGGTCAAAGGTCTGGACAGATTTTAAGTATAACATTCTTAATAAGCTTAGTATCTAAAATAACATGTTTTGCATTAGCATACTTTTTCTGAAGGTTGTAAAGTCTAGAAGTCTGAAACTCAAATGTCTATCATTATTTAAGTTTTGCAATCCTCATAAATTTGCCAGAAAACCACAAATCTTATGAGGAACAGACCAAAAATATGACACAAAATCAGGGACAGCCAAACGTATGCCCTGATCTTTCAACCTCTTAGGGCAAGAATCAGAGAGAAAGAGTGTGAAAGGCTCAAAATCATGGGCATATTTTAAGCTTTACACTTGTCACCAAAGCAATACATGAAGGTAAAAACAGCTCATGCCACATTACTTGACCAGATCAACCTTTTTGACACAATTCCCTACTCAGGTATAGTAGAATAGATGCATAAACTGGGAATAAACCCTTACATCACTAGCTGGGCTACCAACTGGCTCACAGGATGAAGGAGATCAAAATAGGGGAGGCTACCTCTGGAAAGAGACCAGTCACCAACAGAGTCCCCAGGGTTCAGTGCTGAAACTTTTCCTGTTTGGCATCTTCGTCTCAGATGTAAAGGCAAATACCAAAGGGCTTTGGCCAACTAAGTCTGAGATGACTGCAAGCTAAGAGCAGTTATTGAATCCCCAAATGACTTAACCATCAAGCAGAAAAGTTTGTCCCAAGCAATAACTGGTGCCAGAATCATGAATTGAAACTAATCTACAAAAAAATACATTATTATATCCTTTGGGAAGTCGTCTACCCTAAGTATCAGATGTAAAGGCAAATACCAAAGGGCTTTTGCCAAGAAAGTTTGAGATGACTGCAAGCTAAGAGCAGTTATTGAATCCCCAAATGACTTAACCATCAAGCAGGAAACTTTGTCCCAAACAATAACTGGTGCCAGAATCATGAATTGAAACTAATCTAAAAAAAAATACATTATTCTATCGTTTGGGAAGTCGTCTACCCTAAGGAACTACCAAATTCACAATACCCCCCTGTGAGTTGACAAATTGCTTGACATTTGGAAACTTGTGTGGACAGTGACCTAATTTTTGAACAACATGTACTTAGAGTTATAAGAAAGTATTTCTATATTGCACAGATTATGAACAAATTAATTGCGACTAGATCCACTGATGTTATTGTCCCCCTTTATGAAGCCCTCATTAGGTCAATCATTTTGTATAATGGCCACTTTGGCATTTATCTGTCCAGACACATGGAACAACTGGAATGCCCACAGAGATACCTTAATAAAAGGATACATGTCTTAAACAATAGGTCTTGCATGGGTCACTTCAAAGCCTTATCGCTATACTCGGTATCCTACAGAGTGCTAAGAGCTGACCTTTGTCTGGCATACAAGGCATCCTCAGACCCAATACTGGTGGACCTACTGAAGATGAGCAAGTTAAATGGCATCAGAAATACTCAGTCCAAGTATCTAAACAGAATGGTGTGGAGAGACTGATATGTATACAGAGGACACCTCTGTTCAAGAACAGACTATCCATTCAAGTAAAACAAAGCTCATCCCTATCTATATTGAAATGCAACTTGGATCTAATGATGAGTAATAGAAAATGCACCCCAGGATTGCACCTCATACCACTAATGCATAACGGCAGTTCTTAAATGCTGCATCCCTTACATGGGTTCCCTCAAATTATCTACGGTATGATCATAGTTATTCTCACATGGGATGAGCGGGCCAATCAGGAAATGTTAATTTAAGCACCAAAAGGGAAATTGGCTAAGCTTAAAATGTCCTCCTAGTAAATCTATGTTGTGGTATTAAATTGTTTTAAAAAAATTTCCCTTTCTAGATCCCTAAGTGCTCCTCTCACCCCCCACCCGCCAGCCTTCAACAGCTTCTGGCACCCGTGATTACAATGCTCGTTCACTGCTGACCAAGAGGTGGGGCTTGCTACTGGGCATCCTGGTGTGTCCTAATATATGCAATCTCCATCTTGTCCATAGTCAGGTTTTAACCCATCTATGTCACTGAGCTAGGATTCTCCTATCATATGTTGTTAAGTCACATGCTCCATACCAGTAAATGCTAAAGCCAGTGATGTTCTCCCTTTTTCAGGCAGAATGTGACAGCAGCACTCTGGTGAAGTTATCATTCAGGATATAGTTACCGATGAGTTATCATCAGTCACTCAGCATAAAGCCTGATTTAAAAGAGAGAAATACTTTGTAGGGGAAAGGTGAAGCAGCTGCATGAATTGTAAAACATAAAAAAAACAAATTAAGTAGAATGCAGTTCATATGATAACATGCCAGTGGAAACCTTGTCAATGTGGAGTAGCACTAATTAAGCTGTTGTTGTTCATGAGGGACATGAAAAGGATCATATGGGACTATAAAATCACATAATAATGAATAGCAGGGCATTGTTGCAAAGTTCATTTCATTCATCTTCGATCAACAGGCATTCTTATGTATAAAATCTGATAAATTTGTGATTGTTCTTTGAGGAGCTCTATTGGGATGGTAGTGCAGAGAACTAAGACTATGAGTTTCTAACAAGTTTCATCCAGAAGTCCATGATTTAGTTCTTTTAACCTCCATTTCCCCTATTGCATGATTCCAAGCAAGTCACTTAACCAGACAGTGCACTGCGGCACTGGGAAACTAAGCTAAGTTTCTCTATTGTTTGCCAGACCACATGCCTAACAATTATTTAAGAATTTATGAATTTGTTGCTGTACAGTAAGCATTCATTTTGAGTTCATTTGGTTTGACTATAGGGGTTATGTTGTCTCATGGTCTTAAGCATGTGAAGGCTGCAGACTGTGTTCATGCTGTTTCTGGATTTGTCTTTGCAATGCACTACATAAACATCTGTATTTTGCCAACTTGCAAATAAGTTGGCTTTTTGAAGATGGACATAGATATGGCCAACTAAAGGGGTTGGGACATAACTCTGCTGATTGTGAATACCACGAGTAACAGAATTTATAAAATGCCTTGCTAGTTTTTTTTTCACATTTTTCATTGTCAATTCCAGCTCATTTATTAATGGCAGACTATTGGCTCTGCTCTGGCTTGGCTCTGTTTCAAAAATCCCAGGCTTGATCAGCTCTACATAGAGGGATAATGCCCTGACTATAACCTTGATGAGGTACTTTCACTCCCTCTCCTATCCTGCTGTAAAGGAGACGGTGGTCCTGGATGGCTGACCTGTTCCTCTGCAAGTGCCAGCTTGCACATACCCAGTAGTTTTATCACCCTGGGGGATAGGCTTAGTGCTTTCAAGCAGGAGATTGTAGCCCTCGTGGGGTGTGTGTTTTAGGGCATGCACACATCAGGGCATGATCACAGAACACCCCTGGTGAATCCAAGGACAAGTGTCCCTGTTAGCCATCGAGGACAGGTTTATGGCCAAAAGGGAGACCCCCTTCATGGCTACCTGTATGACAGCTACTTCACTCCACAGAATGGTCATACCACGATTATTGAAAACAAATGGGCAGTGACAGCAAATTGATAATCAGCAGTGATAGGGGCTTTAAATATATTACAGGAAAAAAATCTCTCTCTCTCTCTCTCTCTATAGATATATGTATATATATATATATATATATATATATATATATATATATATATATATATATATATATATATATATATATATATATATATATGTGTGTGTGTGTGTGTGTATATATATATATATATATATATATATATATATATATATATATATATACACACATACACACATATATATATATATATATATATATATATATATATATATATATATATATATATATATATGGGTCTACCTGACAACGCCGAAAGCTGACAACGCCGACGATGAGAATACCGACACCAGAAGATCGACAACTGAGATGACCGATGGATGAAAATCCCGACGCTGAGAACACTGATATGTAAAAAGGCTGTGTAAGTATGTGGTAGTGACTGACGTTAGGGTTAGGGTGCAAGTAAGGTAAGTGTGCGATATTGACGGACTATAGGGGTGGGTTAAGTGAGTTAGGGTTAGGGCGCAGGTTAGGTGAGTGTGTGATAGTGACAGTCTTTAGTGTTAGGGGCGGGTTAAGTGAGTTAGGGTTAGGGCGCGGGTTAGGTGAGTGTGCGATAGTGACAGTCTTTAGGGTTAGGGGCAGGTTAAGTGAGTTAGGGTTAGGGCGCGGGTTAGGTGAGTGTGCGATAGTGACAGTCTTTAGGGTTAGGGGTTAAGTGAGTTAGGTTAGGGCGCGGGTTAGGTGAGTGTGTGATAGTGACGGACCTTAGGATTAGGGTTTGGGTTAAGGTTATAGATAGTTGTGTATGTAAGGTTTAGTGTGGGTTTGTAAGGATTTTGGTGTGCTTGTGTTGTGTGTGTGCTTTTTGGACAGGGGATTTGTTTTGTTTTGTTGTTGATTGTCGGGATTGTGGTGTGTCGGGCATGTGAGGTTTCGTGTTTGTGAACTTTCGGTTATGTGGTGTCGGTGATTTCATTGTCGGTGTTGTAGTGCGTCGGTGTTGTCAGGTAGACCCATATATATATATATATATATATATATATATATATATATATATATATATATATATATATATATATAGATACAGTGAATATAAAAAGTTTACACACCAATGTTAAAATGCTAGGTTTTTGTGATATAAAAATGAGACCACAATAAATAATTTCAAAACTTTTCCCATCTTTAATATGACCTATAATCTGTACAATTCAATTGAAAAACAAATCTGTTAGGGGAAAATTATAAAAAATAAAAAATGTACAATATGATGGTTGCATAAGTGTGCACACCCTTAAACTACAACTTTGTTGTGTGTGCACAACCTTAAACTAATACTTTGTTGGAGCACCTTTTGAGTTAATTACAGCATTCAGTCTTCTTGGGTACACACCTGCCATCAATTAAAGAGACTCTGATTAACTCCAAATAAAGTTCAGCTATCCGAGGATTTTTCTGATATTTACTCAGTTGCCTGCTACAGCAAAAGCCATGGTTCATAGAGAGCTTGCAAAGCATCAAAGTGATCTCACTGTTAAAAGGTATCAGTCAGGAGAAGGGTACAAAAAAAAATTCCACAGCATTAGATATACCATAGAACACAGTGAAGACAGTCATCAAAAAGTGGAGAAAATATGGGACAACAGTGCTGTTACAAAGAATTGGATGTCCCTCCAAAACTGATGAAAAGACAAGATAAAAACTGGTCAGGGATGCTGCCAAGAGACCTATAGGAACACCGAGGGAGCTGCAGGAATTTCTGGCAACTACTTTTTGTGTGCTACATGTGCCAACAATCTCCCATATTCTCCATATGTCTGGACTATAGGGTAGGGTTGCAAGATGGAAGCCTTTTCTTACACAGAAAAACATCCAGGCCCAGCTAAAATTTGAAAAACAATGCATCAAGTCTCCCAAAAGCATGTGGGAAAATGTGTTATGGTCTGATGAGGCCACATTTGAACTTTTTGTCCACAATTCCAAAAGGTACGTTTGGCACAAAGATAACACTTCGCATCACCAAAAGAACACCACCGCCACGGTGAAGCATGGTGGTGGCAGTATTATGCTTTTGGTTGCTTTTCTTCAGCTGGAACTGGGGCTTTAGTCAAGGTGGAGGGAATTATGAACAGTTCCAAATACCAGTGACTTTTGGTCCAAAATTTTCAGGTGTCTGCTAGAAAGCTGAAGATGAATAGGAATTTCACCTTTCAACATGACAGTAACCCCAAGCATATATCCAAATCAACAAAAGAATGGCTTCACCAGAAGAAAATTAAAGTTTTGGAATGGCCCAGCCAGAGCCCAGACCTAAATCCAATAGAAAATCTGTGGGGTGACTTGAAGAGGGCTGTGCAGAAGAGATGCCCTTGCAATCTGATAGATTTGGAGCACTTTTGCAAGGAAGAGTGGGCAAATATTGCCAAGTCAAGATGTGCCATGCTGATAGACCCCTACCCAAGAAGACTGAATGCTGTAATTAAATCAAAAGGTGCATCAACAAAGTATTAGTTTAAGGGTGTGCACACTTATGCAATCAGCATATTGTACATTTTTATTTTTTTATATTTTTTCCCCTAACAGATTTGTTTGTTTTTCAACTGAATTGTACAGTTAATAGGTCACATTAAAGGTGGGAAAAGTTTTGAAATGATTTATTGTGGTCTCATTTTTTATATCACAAAAAACTGGTATTTTAACAGGGGTGTGTACACTTTTTATATCCACTGTATGTATATAGATATGGATATTGATATATATATATATATATATATATATATATATATATATATATATATATATATATATAAACATATTTTACATTCAGTTGGAGTTGTGCTACAAACGCATATAAGGTTAGTACCCTGTAAACTCTAGTTTAGCATAGTGAAGATGTTTTTCATTCATTCATTTATTTTTCAATACCTACATTGCCCAGGGAAGGGTAGTGGGGCAGCCAAAGTCTATCCCAGTATTTGGTGATTTTAGCATGTCAGTACTTTGTAGATTTATACACTAATACATGCTCACTCACTCACTCACTCACTCACTCACTCACTCACTCACTCACTCACTCACTCACTCACTCACTCACTCACTCACATATGCATCACTTAATCACATACACATCACTCACTCAATCATTCACATATGCATCACTTAATCACATACACATCACTCACTCACTCACTCACTCACTCACTCACTCACTCACTCACACATGCACCACTTAATCACATACACATCACTCACTCACTCACTCACTCACTCACTCACTCACTCACATATGCATCACTTAATCACATACACATCACTCACTCATTCACATATGCATCACTTACTCACTCACTCACTCACTCACTCACTCACTCACTCACTCACTCACTCACTCACTCACTCTCTCACTCACACATGCACCACTTAATCACATACACATCACTCACTCACTCACATATGCATCACTTAATCACACACACATCACACACTCACTCACTCACTCACTCATGCACCACTTAATCACATACACATCACTCACTCAATTACTTGCTCACTCACTCACTCACTCACTCACTCACTCACTCACTCACTCACTCACTCACTCACTCACTCACTCACTCACTCACACGCACCTACTGGCAGTGTGGGACAAAAGCAATTCATTTATGTCACATAGCAGGAAGTTGGGACACCCTGTGAAAACTCATGATGAAAACAGATTGAGACCATGCAGACTCCACACAAAAAGTAACCCCAGTTAAGAAATGAACTGGATAGCCAAATGCTGTGAGATAGTAATGATAACTGATCTGGCTTCCTGTCACAAGTGTGATACATGCAAATCTTACAATTCTATAAAAATAAACTGCAATAAAAGCAAAATATTTTGAAACTTGGACTGCCACGGTGGTATGGCGGTAGCGTTGTTATCTCACAGCAAGAGGTTCTCCCGTTTGATTCTCGGCTTGGCTTGGGAGTGCCTTCTGTATGGAGTCTGCATGTCCTCCCCACAGTTGGGTAGCATTCGAAAGACATGTGTGCATAAATGGGCCTGCCATCGTTGAAGGTTGGGCATCAAGCTGGCACCTCGGCGTTTCATAAAAATTTGCTGCCAATCATTAGCGGACCGGAGTTCTGCTGTGGCGACTCCTTACCGGGAAAAAGCCAAAAGACAAACAACAACATAGTGAATTTTGAAACGTACTGTTACAGCATTAAATTATTTTTGCAGGATAGCAATGCTTCCTGAACACCCAACATGGGGTGTTGCACAACCACTTACCCCTACTATACATATAGTCCATCCATCCATAGTTGTTTTTTCCACATAGGGTTGGGGTGGCAATCTCCTAGAGCCAAGATTCACAACTCTGGGTGGCTAACCCTGCCATTGATGTTCTTCCATACCACACACTTGACTATTTTAGAGTGTCCAATCCACTTATTGCATGTTTGGGATGAAACCTGTGCAAACATAGGAAGGTGATACAGACTCTGCACAGAAAGCACCCCAACCAAGAATCAAACCAGAGAGCGTGTGTTGCTGTGAGGTGACTATACATTGCACCACTGTGCTAGCCATATTAGCACATGCTAATTGTGACAACACTGTATCAAAAGAACAGAGACTACTCTTCAGAGGTATTTAGATTTTCTTAATTGACAGTTGTAGTTCCATTATTCAGTAGATACAGTTACTTTCCTTGGAATTTCAGCATTCACCCGTCTGCTACACCTCAATGTACAACTTTCTATAAAGAAAGTCTACGGATTTCTACTGTAATATCCGTATGTAAAATAATGTTTCTTTTTTCAGCAGTAGTTGTTTGTTGTGCAGATATTTGACTAAAAAGCACCAGACTCTCAATTCCATCATGTTATTGTGTATTGCGATCCCGCAGAGCGAAGTTCTTTCCTACTTGTTTATTACTGGTTTGTTCATCCTGAATAATAATTTGATTAGAAGATGTTTTTCTCGTGTCACATTCACTTACTAGAAAAACTAGATCAGTGTATGAGAAACCATTATAATCCTGGAAGCCAAAGGTCCATAGTATGTCATGAATAAAGCTTTTATTTTACCAGCCAAAAACACTCTTTCTCAAGAGATAGCAATATTTTTGTCTCCTGAAGGTAATCCAAACAGTAGTTGACAGAACATGTTTTACAAGTAGATTTAGATGGGAGAGTGTGTCCCACTTGAAGAAGTTCAGCTGGAACAATGCCAGGTCTGAGATCTTAGATTAACTTCAGACAGAAGGTAGAGAATGTATACTAAGATGGGAAGCAGATGACAGAGAAAAAGCCTGTAACTGAAAAATTCAGGGTTGCAGAAGGTTACAGCCAAGATATAAACAAAGGATGAGCAAGACAGTGTAAGCAAGCAACTAAGTGGGGAAAAGCAAAGGCCTGTAACCTTCTCTTACTTGCTTTACTCATGAAAGATGAGAACTTAAACAGTAATGCATTAAGTGCAAGACATATGATATGAAAGATTTCATAAATAAAACGTTGTCAGTCTACTTATGTTCTTTGTTAAAATGTTATTCTTAGCAAAGTTCTGGGGATCTTAGAAAATGTTGGACTTGAGTCCCATTGCCTTTTATTGATTTGAAATAAGCCAAACAAAATTACTCTAAAAAATGAAAATTAGATGAGTGGTCATTGCTTTAAACAAATAAAAGTGACAGAGATATAAAGTAGGTTTTGTGATGCTGCCTGAAATACCTACGAAACAATCTCCTAACAAATCAGCACAATGTAAAAGCAGTATAAAACCATTGTGTAAAACTTTGATATGCTAGACTCATATTTACGTGTGTCATTGGTGCTTAGCTATTTATTTATTTATTTTTCTTAACTGGGGTAATGTACTGATCTCAGTGGACCATTTGCAGCCACATCACTGGTAAATAGCATCACATAAAAAATGAACAAAACATATTTACAGATACAAGGACATGCTATAAAATACATGCATATCTACAGATGCAAAACTATGCTACTACAGTTAGTTCAAGCAGCAGTTTACAAGTCAAAACATGGATAGAAAAAATAGAATTATGCTTACCAGAGCTTTTAGGATAAGATGTAGCCGTAATGAGTGAGACGGCTTATGCTACAGGGATAGCAGCATATCATTATACAGAGAGGTATGAAGACATTAGATGAGGCAGGTGAGAATACTTGCAGGCAAGGATACCATGGAGAGAAGAAAAGGGAGGTGGAGAAAGAGAGAGGGATGCAGAGGGAAGAGGACTAGAAAGGAGAGAAGTGTGAAAGATGCAAAGAGAAAAGGGAAGTAGGATGAATGAGAGGTAGTCAGTGCGAAGTTGACAAGATGAGATAAGAAAGGATGAAACAGGGATAGAATGGTGTGAGAGAGCTGCAGGGTTCATGTAACATGACCTACATTTGGGGTGAAGAGGTGTTCCTTGAGCAGTTGCCAGAAGTGTGAGTACATTTGGATGTCTCTGATTGAGAGTGGAATGGAGTCCCATAGTTTAGGTGCTAGGATGGAGAAAGCATAGCGTAATGAAGTTTCACTTTTGAAGTTAGTAGGGTGAGTTGGGATTGACAGATAACCCTGAGATTATATGTGGGGGGGGGGGTGAAACATTTATGACTCGAGAGGAGAAAATGTCTTAGGAGAAAGGGCTTTGTGAATTAGTCTTCCTAGTAGGAGATTGGTTCTCAAATGTACTGTGAGCCATTTAGCTTTGGCAAAAGTTAGGCAGTGGTATTCAGTAACAGAGGAGATAGTAACGAACCAGCAAATTTTATTGCAGATGTTTGCAAGGTGGTGGCAGTTTTCCTTGAGACTGTAGCTATTATGGTTTGTCCATTTTCTTGTTGAGATAAGAGTATTACTTTGCCTATGGCAGCTTTAGCTGGCTTGGTCAGAAGAGGTGATAGCTTTTTACCCAGAACACTAGTCTGTTGACCTTTTTGCATGTGATTTAAATGTGAAGTTGAAAGTTAAGAGACTGATCTACCCAAATGGCTATGGTGATATTGTTCAATTTTTTAATATCAAGGAAGCTGTCTGCTTTGGCTGTTTTTGTTTGGTTCCAAATAATATTGCTTTTGTTTTTGAGGGATTGAGTATACGTTTCTGACCTGTTAGCCAATGGTTGAGGGTTTGGTGTTCATCTTAGAGCTGAGTTTGTATAACAGAGTGGGATTTGCACATGGCAGCTGCTTAAAGGATTACAGCATAGGCTCTGGAACCATAGAATGAGGGGGAAGGAGTGCCTCACCCCCCCCACTTTAACACCTGTAGATGGAGGAGGATGCAACAGAGGACTCATGCGTGACACTAACGTGAATTTGAACTGCGCAGAAAAATTATGCTTTTAAACACAGCCTGCTGCTAGAGTTAAGGACATGTTTTATGTGCTGTGCTCCATTTATTTAGCTGCTTAGATGCAAGGTGTTGTGTTCCATTTGTTTATTTAGCTGCAAGGTATTGTGCTCCGTATGTTTATTTAGCTGCAAGGTCTAGTTGTTTATTTAGCTGCTAGGTCCATTTGTTTATTTAGCAGAAAGGTCTGTGTGTAAAAAAGAATTATCCAGGCTCAAGCCCTGTACCTTAGGTAGGAGGGCCTGCATTCTCTACCCATAGCACCACTGAGTTAGCTCTTAACTGTCTAGATTTTCACAGGATATTTGGCTCATACTTTTGGTCTGTTCCTCTTAAAATATGTGGTTTTCTGGCAAATCAGTGAGAACGGAATCCACTAAATAATGATAGCCCTTTAAGTTTGTTTTACCATCTTTTTAGGAAACACATGGTAACATAGAACACCATTTTAGCAACTTTCTAAGATTATACAAGCAATATTTAAAATGTGTCCATGGTTTTGGGCCTTTGCCCCCCCAAAAAAAATTGGCTTTTTCCACATTTCTTCTGCTGTGAAATTGAGAAGTTTAGTTGTGTCAAGTGGATGGTGCAGTGGTAGTGTTATTAACCTCAGAGCAAGCGGTTCTTTGGTTTGATTATTGGGTGGGCTGGAGTCTGTATGTTCTCCCTGTGTTTGTGTGGGTCTCCTCCCATGTTATAAAGACATTCTCCCCGGGCCTCTGCTGAAAATTGGCTTTTTTCCAAATTGGAATTTCCTGGTATACAAATGTTAAATGAATAAATTTTACAAGGAGCTGAGAGCTTCAGGGGAAGAGACGTTTAGTGCTGCTTACTCCAAGTCTGTTTGTGTTGTTAGTAGCACAACAGGTAGCAGCCTTACTTTTGATGCAGAAGGCTGTGGGTTCTACTCCCACAGTCTGCTGATGAATTACTGATACTGTACTGTGTTGTACTTTAAAGGGAGTGGATGCTGCTACAGTCCTGTGAATGTTCTCCTTTGGAGGAGTTACCTAGTAACTATGAACCTGTTATCCATTTGCCATCCATTCCCTATTGCAATATTACTATCTTATCATTTGTTAATGTAACATAGGCAATTTATTCTTCAAGGGCAACAGCCCCTTTATTTGTAGATGAAACAATGAAATATAAAGTTGTTTCCTACCAGAAACCTTTTCATTAGTTAGAGATCCCTCTAATGTGGAATTATTTAGATGACTCACTTCTGCAGGGATTTTGCATATTTACTGATATTGGTGGATTGTGATGACAGAAGTTTGAGTGGCCTTTTCTGGTTGAAATTTTCTGAAATAGGTAGTTCTGTCATTATCAGTTCATACATTTTGTTTTATTGCTTACTAGAAGACTGTTCAAAACTACAAATTTAAAACACATTCTAACAACTGGTGCTGTATTATGCAGGAATATAATTTAATACAATCAGGAAGATGAATCAAAGAATGCATACATGTATGCATGACCCTAAAATGTGTTTGAAAACAGCCCAGAGGAAAGTGTGAAAGGCTCAAAATCCTGGGCAAAGTTTAAGCTTTACTCTTGTTACCAAAGCAATGGCTGAAGGTAAAACAGTTCACACCACATTACCTTGGCATGGCCAAGCCTTTTGACACAATCCCCTACTCAGGTGTAGTACAAAAGATGAATAATGCAGGAGCAAACACTTGCATCACTAGCTGGATTGCCATCTTGCTCACAGGATGCAGGAGATCAAAACAGGGGAAGAAATCAGTCACCAATGGAATCCTCCAGGGTTCGGTGCTGAGACTTTTTCTGTTTGGCATATATGTCTCAAAGGTAACTGGCTTTGTCTGAGATGACTGCAAGCTAGGAGCAGTTATTGAATCCCCAAATGACTTAACCATCATGCAGGAAGGTTTTTCCCAAATAATAACTGGTGTCAAAATCATGACAAATCCCTCTGAGAACTGACCCAATTCTTTGCCATTTGGGAAATTGTGTGTACAGTGACCTAACTTTTGACCAACATGTGCCCAGAGTCATAAGAAAGTCCTTCTATATTGCACAGTTTATAAACAAATTGATTGTAACTTTGTGACTAAATCTAGAGATGTTGTTGTCCCACTTTACAAAGCTCTCATTAGGTCAATCCATGTTGTATAATACCCACTTTGGCATTTATCTGTGCAGCCCCATGCAGCAATTGGAATACATTCAGAGACACCTTAAAAAAAGGATACAAGTCCTAAACAATAGGTCTTGCATGCACCACCTCAAAGATTTATTACTATACTCGGTATCCTACAGAGTTCTTAGAGGTGACATGTCTGGCATACAAGGCATCCCCTGACATAATACAGATGGACCTACTGAGCATCAGCAAGTCATATGGCATCATAAATACTCAGTCCAGGTACCTAAACTGAATGTTGCGGAGAGATGGATATATATCACAGAAGCTACCACTGTTCCAGAACAAAGTATCCATAACAATAAAACAAACTCATTCATCCATATTCAAACACAACTTGGATCTAAGGATGGATAATAGAAAATGTACTCCAGGATTACCCCCTCATGCCACTAATGGAAAGATGCAGTTCCTAAATGCTGCATCCCTTACATGTGTCCCCTCAAATTATCTATGGTATGATCACAGTTATTCTCACTAGGGATAATATACAATTATCAGCCATGGGATAGGTAAGACCAATCAGAAAATGTTAATTCAAGCACAAAAGGGAATTGGCTAAGCATAAAATGTCCTCCAAGTGAACATATGTTGTGGTACTAAAAAGTTATAAAAAAAATGCCCTTTTTAGATCACTAAGTGCCCCTCTCACCATACGCCCCAACATGTCTTCAACAGCTTCCAGCGCCTATGGATTACAGGTATCTGAGGGTGATGAGATGACAGTTTGTTGATAAATATGGAAAATATCAGAGGTGCTAAAGTGGAACCCAAGGGGGACTTCTTTCACAAGAGGAGCTGTTTCAAAGTTGGTGGTGGTGCCTGCCTACCATCACCTTGAAGGATCTATTAGTGAGGAAATCTACAAAACAAGGATCCAATGTTGTCTACTTTTATCTGAGTCAACATGTGGGATGTCAGTTGGATCTGACCTCAGCACCTTATATCAGAATATTGGCTCTGAGAGGTCCAACTCCTCCCCTACCCACAATTCCCTTCTAATGTCTGAATTACCCCAGTTATCATTTGACACCTGCAAAACAGACATGCTTGCCAAGAGCTACACCTTTTTCACAATAAGTAAAAGATTGCTGTTTTCCTCCTCCCTTTAGTGTAGTAGTTAGTTTATAGTACTTAGTATTAAGAATTTAGGTAGGTTAGTTAGTAGAGTTTCCTAATAACAGAGTTTTTTTGTGTACTTTTATAGAACTTTCTAGCAGATTTCTTTGTGTTCTTGTAGTTTTATAACAGATATATATATATATATATATATATTAGATATAGCATATTGTTATAAATATCTATCATTGTTATCTTATTATAATATAAATATACTTCTTGACTTATAACTTTTTTTGATAGTGATTAGTGCTGTAAGTTTTTAAAGTATTTGTATATATTCAAAATCTTTTTTCTGATTCCTAACAAGTCCACTGAATTCAAAAAGTGTTCATCCTGCAGTCACACAATACCACCCCAAGACCCTCATTCTCTTTGTGTATACTGCCTAGAACATTTCCACTTGTAGGACAGCTGCAGTATTTGTGCTGGCTTTAGCATAAGGGCTCTTCAGATAAGGAAAGAAAAACTTATACTCAAGGGACTCCTTCCCCATCAGACAGGGTCCAGAATTTCCATGGATCCAAAGGCACCCTCCACCCCTCTTCTGCTGACAAGAAGAGATAAAGAGAGAGAGATAGAGAGGTCTAAAGAAAAAGAGCGAGAGAAAGACAGAGACAGAGACAAGTCAAAAGAAAAACATAAAGAGAAATGGTACAAAAAAAGACAAGACGAAAAGATAAACAAAACTAAGGAAAGCTCTCTGGATCTCAGTACTGTTCCGGGTCCAGCACCTAAGTTATCGAGGCAGTCGGATCCAACTGCAACTATGGTCTAAAAGCTTCCTTTTCTCTGGGGCTGATCAGCCTCAGACTTCATTCCTTGCTACTTTAAAAGCTCCCATCAAGACCCCTGACAGTAGTTTCTTTTTCAAGGTCCAGTTGATCCACTAGAAGCCTCACTGAAATGGATGTTTACCATATGATGAAGAAGCTTCTGGGGACACAGATTTAGATGTGAGTCCTGGATCCATCCCTAAAGAGAGGGCCAGGATCCAACCTGTTGTCACTAGCCATACTCATTCCAATGCCTTCTCCCTTTCTGAAGCTGACCTATATGGGTCCAACCACCCCCCCCCCACTCCCACCATGCCAGCATCAGCTCCGATAGCAATGGAGACTTCGTCTTCAACTTTTTCCATCACTTTCTTGATACTGTTGCATTTGGGTCACGTGGTGTCCCAGAGCATCTGACTTGGACTTCAAGGCCCTCTTTGGAGCCATTTGTCTTTGGAATCAAGAAGGCTACTGATCTTGCTGTTGGTGGTGTTTTTTTTCCTTGGCCCTATTGGCTGGATTGACTTTCACAGCTGTGGAGAGGGCTATGCTTGGACGAAGAAGACTAGTGAATGCACAGAGTTCAGATCCATCCTGAGTCTGTACCTTCCTCCTCTCATTCAGGCCAACAGGAACAGGCAGACCAAATCAGCTTTGAGACTGCTCAGTGTTTGAGCTCCATATCTGACTCTGAGGTGTCTCCTTCAGAAGCCCAAAGGCACATTCCTCTGAAAAGGAGATGCAAGCAGATGTATATAGACTCCTCTACTGAGTCTATCACTGAGAACACCAGTATAGATGATGGAGAAGGTTCCCCAAGATCCCCACAAAGACATGTCATTTGGAGACATTCTAGAATTGATGAAATGGAGGAGATGGTCCCCAGAAGCTCCTTCTTCTGATGAGTTAGCATTTCCTAAAGCTTTACTCAGAAGACATAGAAAGAACCTGCTGTGTTAGAGCCTATCCCAAAAAACCCTGACAAGATTTTAGTTGCTCTTAAAGATAGGAAATGTTGGGCCAAAGATCTCCCACTGGATGCTATGGTGGTAACAGTAGCCACAAAAAGGGAACAATTAGAAAAAATTTCCTCTGTCCATCCCCCAAACAGAGAGTCAAGGGAGTTGGACAAACTAGACAAATAGGTATATGCTTCAGCGACATTTGCACTTTGATCACTGAACTATTTGGCATACATGACATGTTTCCAAACATAAAACACAAAAAAATGGAAAAAATAAGAAAACCACTGCCTGTGGTAAAGAAAAAGCACTCACTTTAATGTATCCACACTATAAAAATATAAAATAAATTAACATACAAATTTCACTGACTAAGCGCTTTTGCCTGATAAAATATTAAGGCATCATCAGAGTCAGTGAAAACATCTTTAAGCTCTATTTAAATAGCACCAGATCTTAAAGTCAATCATTACATCATTTCCTGCCATGTCAAATTATGTAATATGAAGAATAAAATATCTAATAAATAAATAGTTAAAATTTTAAAACAGTTAAAAGTCAAAAATAAAATATCTGGACTGCAAGTTTAGCCTGTTATAAAATGGTAAATGAAACAAATCTTTGCAAAAGGTAGATCATGAACACTTTAAACCAGATTGTTGTTATTCTTTCATCTTTTCCTGGTTAGAGGTCGCCACAGTGGAACTCCGGTCCACTAATGATTGGCAGTAGATTTTTTATGGTGCCGAGGTGCCAGCCCAATGCCCAACCTTCAACAAAGGCACGCCCATTCACACATGTCTTTTGAACGCCACTTGACTGCGGGGATGACATGTAGACTCCACACAGAAGGCGATCCAGCCGAGAATCGAATGGGAGAACCTCTCGCTGTGAGGCAACAACGCTACCACTGCACCACCGTAACTTTTCCGCTGCATCACCATGGTGTTTTAATACTTTAAACCAGATAAAACTTTAAACCAGATAAAACATATAAAACGTATCCATCAGGTGTAAACTTTACATAAAAGATCAAACATCTTTTGCTCTCCTTTTTAGAATGCACAACAGAGATCTATTGTCATTAATGCCTGGCTTCTCTTTGGCATTTAATCTAAGTTGCCATTCTAACTCTTTGTTTACAAGTTCTAATTCAGGGTCAAGTCAGTATTAACTGAGTTATCAGTTGACTTGGATGTTACAGAAAATAGCACTGTTTCTTCACAAATGATATGTGACACTGAAATGACTGAAACTGAAATTAGTAATGCTTTGCTTTGGACTGTAATGATTCTGTTGAATTGCAAAATATATTCATTACTGATTTTGTTGAAGCTGATACATGTGTTTTACAAGCTGATACTTTTTATGTTTATGAGGGTGACATTATGAATGTACAGGCACAAGCAGAAACAGTATTTAATGATGCTGGTTTAATACCTAGTGCAAGCTTAGAAGTGAACTTAACAGGTACAGTACAGGTGCTATTTAAAATTTAACAGATTTTACTTTGAAGAATGAACATGTTCATGTTTTAAGGAAAGGCTTTAGTTTTGTTCCTGAATTCAAGGTAGACATAGCAAAATTGTTAATTGATCTTAAACTATTTACAAGACAGTTGAATTTAAGACTGTATTTTTATGACAGAAACAATGTGGTTGATAATAGTTCAAACAACCTTAAACGCAAAAGTACTTTTATACCTCCTAACAACCGCCTGATCAATATTTTTGAGAGGTTGGTAGAAAATTATTTTAGACAAACATTAAAAATGGACAAATTGAATTTTAGTAATTTAATAAAGGAAGAGAGACTGTGCCTGAATGATTTAGCCAGAAATAAAGAATATAGAGTGATGAAGCCGGACAAGGGTGGGGGCATAGTACTAATGAAGCAGTTTGACTATGTTTGCAAACTGTATGAGCTTTTATATAAGGAAGAGACCTATGAAAGGGCAAACAATAAATGAGATTAATAGGGCATATATGAAAATAGACTTGATGTTGCTCAATACCCTATTTCAAGGCTCATTGAAACCTGATGAATTTGAGTAATTTAGGGTGGAGACACCAATTATCCCATTAATTTTTGGGATCCCCAAGATTCATAAAAATCAGAGTGACTCCCCCTTTTAGACCAATTGTGGCAGCAAAGGGCTTTAAGACAGAATCAATAGCAGCCTTTGTGGATCATCACTCTAAGATAGCTCTCAAGTCCTTTACTCATATCTTGAAAGACGTATGGCATTGTCTAGATTTATTGAGAAAAATACCTAGTGACAAGGACTTTGTGTTCGTCACAACTGATGTAATCAATCTCTTTTCTGTTATACCCCATAAGGTAGGTTTGGAGTATTTCACTCAAAGCCTGACACTGAGTAAGTTGCTGGACCAAACCAGGATTAACTTACTGGCAGACCTGGTTTAAATGGTGCTTACCAACAATTTTCTATGTTTTGAGGGTGAATACTTCAGGCTAAAAACAGGTGTGGCTATGGGTGCAAAGTGTGCCCCGATTTTTGCCAACCTTGTTCTAGCTGAATGGGGGAAAAAGGAGGTTTTCACCTCAGCTTACATGAACAAAATTTTATCTTTCCATAGATTTTTGGATGATATCCTTATTCTGTGGACAGGGGGTTCTGAAGAGCTCTTAGAATTTATAAATTATTTGAACACAACTACTGATTTTTTAAGATTTACATATAAGACCAATAGCAAAAATATTGATTTCTTAGATATTTTTTTGAACAAAAACAGTTTAAGTGGAGAACTTTCTTCTAACATCTTTAGGAAAAGAACGTATACAAACACATTCCTAGAATATCACAGTTGCCATCCTTTTCATCAAAGACGGAGGGCCATTAAAGGCCAAATGGTCAGGCTCTCCAGGTTGGTCAGTAATGATGATGAATTTTTACGTGAGATGTATGTTTTGATTGGAATGTTCAAAGAAAGGGGCTATCCCATTAAGATTCTGACATCAGTTAAGAAAGAAGTAATAAAAAAATCGTTCTATGAGATTTAGCCCCATTTTAAGAGGTGGGATGAGTACTGTAATGATGGTGAATGTAGAAATACCTAAGAATGATGTTATGGTCTTGCAGTATAATCATTTAGCTCCAGATTTGGCAAAAAGTTTATGTAGGATATGGGACAGTGTGCTTGACGCTGAAATGAAAAACAAGTTAAGTGCAAAACCTAAAGTGGTATACAGCAGGGGCAGAAATATCAAAATAATACTTGAATGTGACAATGAAAGGTTTAAAAAGACATACATCTCTAGGATGAACAAATGCGGGGCATGCAGTAGTTGTGGGTTTATTAATGATAGTCCTTATGTGACTATTGAAACACACAATAGGACACTTCAGTGTCCTGGACGCTGCAACTGCAATACAAAAGGAGTTGCATACATCGCTACATGTGTGTCATGCCCTGCGTTCTATATAGGCAAGACCATCAGGAAGTTACATGACAGAATTCTGAAGCGCAATAGGGATATAAGAAAAAGAAAAGAGTCTAGTGCTTTATACATGCACACTAGGGAACGCAATGAATATAAAAAAATTATATTTTTTGTGATAGACAAAACAAAAGCAGGAATGACAGGGGATGACCCTGAATTAGAACTTTTAAACAAAGAGTTAGAATGGCAACTTAGATTAAATGTCAAAGAGAAGCCAGGCATTAATGACAATACATCTCTGTTGTGTGTTCTAAAAAGGAGAGCAAAAGATGTTTGATTTTTTATGTGAAGTTTACACCTGATGGATATGTTTTATATGTTTTATCTGGTTTAAAGTGTTCATGATCTACCTTTTGCAAAGATTTGTTACATTAACCATCTTATAACAGGCTAAAGTTGCAGTCCAGATATTTTATTTTTCACTTTTAACTGTTTTAAAATTTGTACTATTTATTTATTATAGCAATAACCCACGCCTGGGTGTGGGTAATGCTAAATTTACCCACGGTTGGCGTGGTTTGGTCCCGAGTAAGCCCGAGGACCAAAAGCCAACCGTGGGTAAATTAGCATTACCACACCCAGAAGTGGGTTATTGCTATTATACCATGACATTATTTAAGAAAATAAACTGTTACTTTTCTTAAATAATGGCATAGAATAATGCCTGTTTACTGCCCTTCCGCAGATGTCTGGCATCCGTGGCAGTTCTGATGTACTGCGCCTGCGCAGTACATCAGAGTTGTGGCAAAAACGGAGAAAGCAAGATCTCCGTTGCTTTTTTTTATGTCTCGCTATCTTAAATGAGTTTAACATAGCGAGACAGTTTTAAAATAAGCAACGGACATCTCCGTTGCTTATTTTAAAACTGTCTCGCTATGTTAAACTCATTTAACATAGCGAGACTCTTAAAAAAAAGCAACAGAGATCTTGCTTTCTCCATTGCTTTTTTTTAAAACACTGTCTTGCTATGTTAAATGGGTTTAACATGGCGAGACAGCTTTAAAATAAGCAACGGAGATCTCCATTGCTTATTTTAAAGCTGTCTCGCTATGTTAAACCCATTTAACATAGCGAGACAGTGTTTTAAAAAAATGAGTTATACTAATGGAAAAAAGTCCGGGCGACCGGACCTTTTTCCATTAGTATAACTCGATTTACAACGGGCACGCTGGCCAATCAGCGTGCACGTTTTGGGGGGGGGTCATGGTATAATAGATATTTTATTCTTCATATTACATAATTTGACATGGCAGGAAATTATGTAATGATTGACTTTAAGATCTGGTGCTATTTAAATAGAGCTTAAAGATGTTTTCACTGACTCTGATGATGCCTTAATATTTTATCAGGTGAAAGCATTTAGTCTGTGAAATTTGTATGTTAATTTATTTTATATTTTTGTAGTGTGGATACATAAAAGTGAGTGCTTTTTCTTTACCACAGGCAATGGTTTTCTTATTTTTCCATTTTTTGTGTTTTAAGATGTCTGTGTGGTGGTTTGGAGCAGCTATAGTTCCATGTTTCCAAACATATTTGATCAAGGAACTTTCCAAGTTTAGGGTAGTTTACCTATGGATGTTCAGAAGACAGTGGATGCCCAAATGTTTACCCTACAATCATCCGCTACTGTAGCCATGAAACTGTTATCTAATGCAGCTGATAGCACATCAAGGACAGCCAACACAGGTATTACCATGTGATGTCATGCCTAGATGCAGCTATGGAATTTTGTGCAGAGCTTTAAAATATGCTTCATAAATGCCTCCATGATAGTTCCACCTTATTTGGGTCAAAATTAAAAGAAACACTTACCAAGAGTGAACAAGATGGTAGGACCTTGTATGACATAGGAATCCATTTTTCTGATATTTAAATATCCTTTTCCAGGAATCAGAGAGGAGGTAAGAAAATGTGGTTCAAAAAGTCCCAAGGTTTTCATCAGGACATTCCTGAGGTTAGGCCTCCCTGAGGCAGAGGAGGAGGCAAAGAAAAAATTAAATCAGCCAGAATTAAAGTAGAACAGGAATTGGGTTTAAGGAATTCTGTTAGGAAGGGTCGATTGCACAGGGATGGACGTCCAAATGCACAGATGGAAAGAGTTGAGAGGGAAGAGTCAAAAGAAAAAATATTTTTTGTCACCAAATATCCACATTTTTCTTGTATTTTGAGAGAGACAGTCTCAAAATTATGGCCTATTGTCACCAGGGATGACAAAGTGGGAAAATTGTTTCCAACAAAAGTGACTTTTTCTTATGGCAGATATTCTAATTTAAAAGAAATATTGAAGATCAGAAAAACATGCAAAGACAGTATTAAGAAAGGGACCTTTAGATGTGGGAATTGCAAAGTATGTCCCAGAGTCAGAAGTTTAGATGGAACAAAAATCAACAATGTATCTTACAGGGCTCTGGAATATTTCGATTGCAATTCTACTGGGGTAGTTTATATTATAGGGTGCGGTTGTGCCAAACCAAAATGGTACATTGGTCAAACCAGCAGAAAAGTCAAACTCAGAATTCTGGAACATTTGGGTGACATTAGGCACAAAAGATTAGACAGTCCGGTGGCCAAGCACTTTTGTGAACAGCACAAGGGGGTTCCTGAAGGATTCATTTTTTGTGTTTTGGGGAAACCTAAGAGCTTTGGTGATGATGCAGTTTTTCACAATAAATTATTGGAAATGGAATCCAGATTTATTCTAAATTATAAAACTCTTTTTCCAAATGGTATGAATATGGAAATGTAGAAAATATTTTTATAGAACAAATTTTGTATTCAAGTTTCATATTTATAATTAATTATTATATGTATTTATAGCAAGGGCATGCTTAAACACATATGAGATGGAGTGCATTTATTATAACTAATTAACGTTTTGTAATGAAAAAATTTCTTGTTCATGGAAGAAAATTTGAAATTTAAAATTTGTATATGTTTAATGCACCACATCTTACATACAACAAGAAGTATGAGATTACAAAGGTGAAGTCAGAAATTTTCAGGTGGAAATTTTATATAGTGAAAATGTCATTGAAGTAATTTGGTTCATTGTTTAATAGTTTTATTGAATCAATTATTTATGCAAATGACATAGATGTGCTATAATAGGGGTGTTGTTTGATTCATAAAATGTATTCCATGAGAAGGCGAAGGCCGAGGTACCAGAATTAAAGACATTCAAACAGTTCGTGCTGCTTGTGTTGTGTTCCAGTATTCCAGTGATTGCATTTTGGAGCATAGTCTTATTAGTTAAGCAGAGGTTGTATATATATATATATATATATATATATATATATATATATATATATATATATATATATATATATATATGTGTGTGTGTGTGTGTGTGTGTGTGTGTGTGTGTGTGTGTGTGTGTGTGTGTGTGTGTGTGTGAGAGAGAGAGAGAGAGAGAGAGGGTGTAAGATGAAGTCCTTACAAAGGTGAATGAACCAAGGGGTTAGGTTATCTGAGCCTGGGGGATTATCTACTTATATTTGGCCCATTTGTGTTTCTATCTCTTTTGTTCTAGTCATTTTGACATGGACTACTGGAATGTAAAGTAGGTGAGAGTGTAGCTTTGGGGGGGGTAGTAGTTTTGTGTAGTATTTGCTGTCAATGATGAATGGCAGGTTACTGAACTCACTGAGGAAGTCAGCTCATGAGAGTTTGTAATGTTCTTTGTAGGTTTCAGGGGAGTGGAGTTGTGTGAAATTTTTCTACCAGTCAACAGGTTGATTTCTCTCCAGAATTTTTTGGGTTTGGCTAAAAGTGAGATTTGTTTGTTTTCGTGGTGGTTTGTGTCTGTGAATGGATTGCTTAGCTATGTTGCATAGGTATATTTGGCATAGGAATCTGTGGAGCGGTTGCATTTCCAACTATGCCATGCTTCATTACATAATTTCAGGAGGTGTTTTGAGTTCATTAGATACTCAGACATGTTTATGAGGTCAAAGTAGCCTTTGTACTAAGGGAAAGAACTTGTTCTACAAGTGAAGTAGGATATTGGTAAGGTTATTTATGGCAAATAAGTAAGACCACTCAAGGGTGGCAAGATGATTTTTTAAGATTAGTGTTATTCTGAATAGTTTGGGGCCTGAAGGGAATAAGTTTAGGTTTATATTTTAACTTTAGATTATGTACTGAGAAAGTTATGGGACAGTGATCAGTGAAGGAGAATGCATGTATAGTAAACTTATATGTCATTGTAGGATTATTAGTTATCACAAAATATAATAAGTTGTGCCTGTTGGATTGAAGGTTTGGTCTAGTGGCTATAAAGCTGATTTGGGTAAGACTTAAGCTGGTCTGGAGTTTTGACATATCTATGGCTTTTGGTCCTAAATAGTTAAGGCTGAGGTTTTCAAGAATGATTAAGTTACAGTTTTTGGGAGCGTTGGCATATATTTTTTGGATAAGGGTATTGAATTTTGGTAGGTGGCTGGTGGAGGTAAGTATGCACTGGTTGTAACAAGAAGATTTTAGTTGTTTGGAAATTTTAAAAGAATCCAGGTAGGATCATATTTTTAGTTACTGCTTGCGTGTTCAACAATGGTGGGATTAAGGTTGTCTTTGAAGTGAATTAATGCTCCTCCCCAGGTTTTTTGCCTGGTCTGTAATCATGTAGGCGTGAATAGTTTGGTATAAGGTGCTGAAAACTATGGGTGACAGAATTCACCCATCTTTCTGTAATAGCTATAATGTTAAGATTATGTTTCATGGTAAAGGCATTGATTCGGTCTATTCTGTTACAGAAAACAGAACACCATATTGTTACTAGAAGAACCTTCTATCTATATTTAAAATAAAAAAATCTACACCAGCTTCCTCATAGTTCTTATATATGCACTAATTGTTATGAGCACAAAGAATATGTGAAAGAGAAACCATCATTATTAAGCTGTAATGTCTACATTTCTTTTGACATTTATATATGTCAGAGACTGAAATCGGTCTAATGGGGTCAGTGCTCTAAAGTGGTTAACAAATTCAAAATCCTAATAAATTTTAAGTTCTAAATAGTTGTATGTGTTAATCCTGATGTAAGTTATATGTATGGTAGTGAAAGAGATAAGAAATAGCACTTGGCAAGGTTTGCTTTGTCAAGGGATATTGCCATGGCTCCACAATGATGTAGTGAAAACGAACTTGAAATATAACTGCATGGCATTAGCAGCATAAAATTACTTCTCTGAGTATACATAACAGACATAATGCTAAAAAAAATAGTAATTTCATGGAAATACATTATCCACAAAGTAAAGTGTTTTCCATTCCCCCACATTCTTTCTACAGGGAGCCTCACACTGGCACCCCCTTTATTATTCTTGCTCTGAGTTCACTCTCACACAGCAGAACGTAATGATATAAATATTTTGAAAATGCTTTGCTCTTTCTCTGAAATAGTAAACAGTCTTGGAGAGAAAATAAAATAGCAGAAATTGAGCCCAAACCTATTGCTTCCATGTGTACCGAACAAGGAAATACACACAATGGTCTGGACAACTATATTCAACCAGATAACAACTTGAACACATGCAGGGAGGGAATCCTATTATAATTTTTTGAGGTGCTGTTAAAGGGAATAGATTAAAGTTTGTGATTTATAGTTCCATGTAAAAATGTGGCTTCATGTTGAACCACACTCTAGAGAGTGTTATTTGAGTAAACCTTGAACTATGGTATTAAAAATCTGCAAATGTTTTGCTTTTATTGTGGTAAAATGAAGGGCTGATGCTATATACATTTTTATTCATTGTAAAGAATGAAGCAGAACTTTTGTTTGACCATATATATGGCATCTATTATTCAACTGTTTTAGTTGTACTATTACATTGGAGATAAATCAATATTAACTGAGTGTCATATTTTGTAAATCAATACAGCTAAAGGGCTTTTCTAAATTATGCATTCATTATATTGTACAGTAATAACTGTGTGGTAAATCTACATAATCTAAAAGTAGGTATTAGTTATTGCTATTATGCAATGATTGTTGTGGCAGTTTTAATATTCTTTTTTTAATCTTTAGTGGCTAAGAGGATTTTTTTTTTTTGTTTTGCCTTGAGCTTTACAGCATTTGCTGTATAATACTCAAGCAATAACCCAAGAATGGGTGTGGGTAATTCTGGGTTTACCCACAGTTGGTTTGGTTTGATCACATGGGCAAAGCACAAATGCTCAAACAAAGCCAACCATGGGTAAATCCAGCATTACCCACTCTCTGAAGTGGATTATTGCTATTACACAATGGCATTATTTAAGAAAGACATTGCTTACCTTTTTAAAATAATCCCAGGGAGTCAATAAACTCTGTGTAGACTCCACGCCAAGCCTCACAGAGTTTACATGTGTGTACTGTGCTGCTACAAGTGGCAGCGCACGATGCATATTCATGCCAAGTGGCACATCTAAGAGAGGTTTCTTGGGTGGCAACAGTGTTGCTAGCCAGTAAACCATGTAAGTGAACATGAATAGCAATTCTGTTTAAAAAAGAGCATCTATGGTCAGTGGTTTTGCCTGGGATGCCACAATGTTCACCAGGCTTCACAGATAGCTCTCAATCTAGTAGTTCAGCACATTTGCACAAAGGCCAACATAATGTGAAGACAATAACTAGAAAAAGGGACATGTTTAACATGGATGTCACACACAAATGTGGCAGAATAAACCCAAGCATACTTTTCAAACTCCTTTGAGCAGAAATCTGGACAATGCCATAAATAATGAGGGACAAATGGCATAAAAGAGGGCCAGATTCTAATATTGCTCTTACAAAAACTAGAAAGTTGATAGAATAAAAGTTTTTACAGAAGCATGAATTTTCTAAAGAGCACGAAGTCTGAAACTCAAATGTCTGTCATTATTGTCTGACTTCAATTCACAATGACATGCTAATAATTTACCAGAAAACCAAACTTTTATGAGGAAAAGGTCAAAAATATGACACGAAAAATGGACATTCTGTAAAAGTCTGTACAGCTGAGAGGTTTGAACTGGTGTATAAAATAAGGAAATGAATCAGATCAGTCCTGAAATCACCCCAGTGATACAGCTGAAAGCCACAAATATGATGAGGAACACATCTGGACATCCTGGGAATATCTGCACAGTTGTGAGGTATGAATGCAAAGTATATGGTCCAAATACTGACAGTGTAGCTATAGTGCAGAGTATTGTGATATTCCATTCCTGGCATTCTGTACTGAAGCTGTGTAAATTATCTGTAACATTACATGGACTGCCATGTAAAATGAACACTCAGGGGAAGTGTGTGTGTATTGAATAAGGACACACAGATGAATTGCAGGAATGAACGCAGGGAAAGAGGACAGGTGAAAAATCTAATGTAAAGCAGATGAGGGCATGTCAATGGAAGGTGGTTGTAGCAGCAATGCCAATCACATATCTATAAGGTACAGTAGGGACTGTACAGTAAAAATCTGTTTTATATGACTGTCACACAAGTTGGCATAACAATAGGAAGGATATCTGTGTGAGATAAGCATCCATACATGAATAATGCAGAGGACATCTATCAGGGATCTGACATACAATTTAGGTAGGGTGCTTATTGTGAAGCTGTGCAAACTGATATGCCTGAATGTAAGTGTACTCTCAGCAAAGATCTCAGGCAAGATGGGCACAGGTAAAGGCTCAAAGAAAACTTTACAAGAGCCAGCCACAAACGTAGACAATTTCAGAATAATACCACCAGTAATATCATGCCTCTAATATAACATATGTGACTTAGAGTGATAAGAGATGCATCTGCACACACACACAGTTGAACAGCTATTATGATGCATTTACAGTCTATGAGGGTAACTACTCACAGTGTCCTAGCACTGTAACATCTGCTGGAATGTTAGGATGGGCACTGCTATACCAGTATGGCGACATTATGGGCAGTACAGGCTAGCTGACTGGTGTGCATGGCATGTATATATATCTATCTATATGTGTATATATATATATATATATATATATATATATATATATATATATATATATATATATATATATATATATATATATATATATATATATAGAGTATATGGCACAATCCGCACCATCACAAGTAATATGCATGCCATTAATGTTGTCAAACACCTATGTATGTAATGTGTGCATCAGCAGAACAGGTAGCACACATGCATCTGGTGTAACAACTTGATTGGTATATGCACCATGAGACAGTCATGTATATTCCACAAAAAAAATCTAAGTATGGCCAATAAGCTGTGTGACAGCTCTCTCTGACAAAGGTGGTACACTTCAGTTACACATAACTAGAAGATGGGTTGGAAGGTACATGAAGAAGGGTGCATTGTACTCAGTTAATGGTATGATGAAGGCTGGGAGCTATGAAGGTATTATAGCCTCCGATGTGGATGTCCTTCACATACCCAGTACTTATGTTATATTCAAGGGGATAGTCAGCACTGTGACCATATGCTGATGGACATTTGAATTACCATGTACCCAAAACATGGGTCACATATCTATTGGTCTGATTATAGGGTGTGATGTCTACATTATACTTGGGCTGCGTGTTTGTGTACCTGACTAACAAGCCTACCAATGTTTTCTTGTCATTGCAGGTATTGTGATGGCTGTGACAGCAATATTTGGTATGTGTTGATACCATCTACATTATACTAATAAAACAGTTGGAGTTAATGATTGCCCACAATCTGTAGGCCTTCAGGCAGTTCTTTGAACCCAGGGTGTGTTTGTAATCTGTGATGTCCATCACTTAATTAGTGGACAGTAAAGGGCCTAACGGACACTGTTATATGGACCTGACCACTGGATCTGAGATATAGGTCACTTCACACATTTCAAAAGAGTGCGATGCCACATATGTGATACACTGGGCTATCTTGTTGGTGATATAGCTGTTTATGGCCAAATCTGACAGTGTTGACTGAATACCTCAGTGTGGATTTGTGTCAAATGCCTTGATCTGGTCAAGTTCCACAGGATGATACTGTTGCCATCATGCATGCCCTTGATGATCACTTTGAGGACATCTATCAGATGTAACATACATGATTTTGCATTAATGACTCACACAGGTCTGTTGCACACAGCTGAAATATTACTAGGGTCCATTTAGAAGAGGTCCATGATGACATGTTGGTCTACCTCACAGTTGAGGAGAGTCAGGATGTCTCTATCCATTCAAGCAGCAGGTTCTGTTCCCCCAACTCAGATGGGTGCATGTTGATGCACACCCTTCTATGGGAATGGGTCTATTGTCAGACAATGAATGGGCTAACCATTGAATGGATGAACATCGAACAAAAAGAATCTAAAGTTCACTCAGCAAACTTTCATTATATCAACAGGGTATTTAACCACTTGTCCAACACTTCCCAGTCTCATACACAGAAGTGTTTCAAACCCCTTTTCTCCACTGTAGTGCAGTCTTGGAGTTGGTGTTTATATAATAGGGGATTCTGGGTGAGTTTGAAACACTTCCGTGTGTGAGAGGGGAAGTGTTGGACAAGTAGTTACTTATCCTGTTGATAAAATGAAAATTCGGTGATTGAGCTTTCGATGCTTATTATTCTATGTTCAGCCATTCAATGGTTAGCCTATTTAAGGCTGAAGATAAACCCTATGGGAACATAGCCCATGTAGAGAATGTGTTGAAGTGTGGATTCAACAGTATCAGCAAGGTGTTTGCCCTGAGTCACATCATAGGTGATCTGTGATGTTGTCACAGCCCAGTGGTTCTGTGTGATAGACCTGGATGAAGTTAAGACAGTGCATACTACTTATCATGAGCTGGTCTAGAGTTTTGATACAATCCCCAACACATGTATCACTGAGAAACTCTCCCAGCTGGGGACTACTCCTTATGTCACTAGATGGGTAACCAATGTTTCGCTGACAAAACACATACTGTGAAAGTTGATGAATCAACCTGACCAGTAGAGCTGTCACCATTGGCAAGCCCCAGGGATCTGTACTTGGCCCTTCGCTGTTTGGACTATATTTCTCAACAATTCATGCTAAAGTATATGACCTTTGGCTTACCAAGTTTGCTGATTCTTGCATATTGGGTGCAATCACTGAGTCCATGAATGATGATAAATTAATACAGGATAAGATAACACAGGCAAATGATTGGTGACAAAGGCACACAATCTACATATAAATGCATAAATGTGACTTTTTTATGTTGTCCTTCTGAAAAGTGGAATTCCATGTTAATCACAGCATTGACAACAGTCCTACTATGCTGAAACCCAGTCATGCAAGCACTGGGAGCACATGCAGATATTAATCTGAACTTTAACCTAACCACTAAATGTCCACACTGATATTGAAAGCCTAAGTTATGCATATCATAAGTCATGCCATCATATTCAGATCTTAGGACTGTTGTATGACATCACTGTACTCAGACTTCATCAGAACACTAATAGAGTATAATGCTCTTTTTTGCATGTACCTCACCAGACACATGCAGCAGCTGGAGAGACCACAGGCCACTTGGCTATCCATCTACAACTGCATGGCTTAATTCTCACATAGAAGATCTTCACTATGAGACATGAATGGGGGATAGTGTCAAAGGCCTTGGATAAGTCAATGTAAGTGGTATTTCCTGTTATCCCTCATCCAGGTCTTTGGGGTTAGTATCAAAGAAGTCCATAACGGTCAATAAAGAGGATCTACCCTTGACAAAAACAAAATGGGCTGGGATAAGTATGCTGAAGGTCACCTATGTCCCTGTGGATATGGTCCAGGCTGATTCTTTCCTACACTTGCAGATAATGATTTTTAGGCATATAGGTCAATATTTGCAGTTCTGCATGTTACCAAATTGATGTGCATTGCATTTCACACAACATTGGATATTACATTTTGTAGTGTGGTTGATGTATGTGTGGAAAAAGTAGTGAGACACCAGGGTTGCAGTGCTTAGTGAGGTGGCAACACATAGCCGTATTGTAAATATGTGACATAGTGTGAGATAGGGCCTTTAGTTTGTAATGTTTCCACATCATGTCATGTCATAGACAATAAATGGACAGTAAACAGCAGTAATACATAATAATATTTAGTTTTCCATAGTGCGGTGGGCAGCAGGTTTGAGTAACTGTTAGCAAAGTGTATTTGCATGTGTGATACACGTTTGCACATATCTAAGCAGTGAGAAAATGCAAGCCACATTGTTAAAGTCTGATAGTTAGTAATGAGTCTAAGAAACCCACCTACTGCTTGACAGACACTATGACAGCACGTGTTAATGCATTTATAGATTCCTTTATTTGGCCAGATGGTACTGGGTTCGAATCCAGGTGTTTCTAATACTTTCAAAAACTTTTAATTGCAGAGTGATATTGCAATGACATGTAAATGTGTTGCTCTGTGTTGGCAGAGCACAGTGGTGTAAAGCAGTATTGCATGTTGGTAACCACAGCTGTTTGCTGCCATTCATTGTTGCTGCACATTAGTGCGTGATGCACACCTCTGCACAAACATGGAGATCCATTGGCTTTGCAGCAACCTGTGTGTGGTGTGTGTGATTCTATTGTTTGATAAAATTAAAGTGGTGAAATGGGGTTGATAGGAAAGTGGTGAAATGGGGAGCAAGCAGGAGAAGAACAAAGGGAAAGCAGTACAGGAACATGTAGTAGGGATGTAGGAAAGAACCATAACTATTAATTTCTTTAGCAGTGTAAACTGAACCTATATGCAAAATATTAACTTAATTTGTAATGTCACCTCAAGAATGAGGGTGACCACAACACAATCATGTTGTATATCCAATTGGACTGAATCAAGAGTGTCAAAAAGACATATGTGTAAAATGGAGAACTATGTATGTGACAATTTTTTTTTTTTTTTTTTGTGGGAGAGGTGTCCATTTATTTATTTGAGTGAGAGAGGAAAATTGGGGAAGGGATGTAGTCAGGTAAGTTGGGCAGGTGAGGAAGAAATTGCAGACAGAGAAGGCAAACAAGACAAGAGACAGGGATTTTGATGGACACAAAAGATTGGGGGACACCATGCTTGGGGTGAGGGTGGAGACATCCAGAGCCCACAGTCATCAAGCTGGGAGACAGAAAGAATCAAGTTCTTAACCACTGAACTGTCATCACTGTCACCTCACTCAGCTGGTGGCTGGAGTGCTTGATGTCTCCTCTTCCTCCTTCTAGTACTATTCAAAATGAGAGAGAGCAACCTCTCCAGCCAGTGTAGGAATGCACCTGAACCCCAGCAACTCAGTGTGAGTGATGAAATCACCACCTCCACCACTGGTCCCAGAGGGTACCACTGGACCTGCCACCAGGGAAGGGCTACCTGAAGGAACAGGTAGTGCAGGGGTAGTAGAGTCAGTACTGCCAGATGTGGCAGATGTTGGTTCCGAGATGTGTGGGCATCGGTGCTGAAGACAGTGGAGGGGGAACAGGCTGATCCATTGAGGCTGGCCTACCCCACTGTGCTGTGGAGCATTTAGTGGTTTGGTACACATGGATGACATGGACACATTTTTCATAATAAAAGTAAAACAAGAAAACAAATAAAATAAAATAAAAATAAAGTAAAATAATTTTTTACAATAATATAAAATAAAATACAAATAAAATAAAAAAATCATAAACAAATATATAAAATAAAAAAATAAACAAAAAATATTTTAATAAACAATAAAATAAAATAAAAATAGCATAAAAAAGAGAGCTAAGGGTTGGGGTGAGAGAAATAAAGAGGTAAGATTAGTACCTTAATATCAATGCATTAATACAATTATTTAACTCCGTCATCTTAGCTTTTACATTTAAATGTACAACTCCTAACAGTTGCACACTATCCTACAGACTGCAGGAAGTAATCCTTGAAACGTGCATATATTGCACATATGCGTGTTCCATTTATACAGAGTGAAGTTTACAGCAGTTCATTTGTGTCACTAGTATAGAGATTTCAATTTAATGAAAATACGGAAGAAATAACAGTTTTGTATGGTTGCAAAGTGGGGTATTTGAACCCACAGCATCTGATTAAAGTCTAGTATTGGACTCTTACAATTAGTTTATGCTACAGACTAATGCATGCATACTTGCTTTTACAGTGGGGATATGCATGCTCATTTTGATAAAACTGTATAAAATACCAACAACTTTTAATGCTACAATAACACTTCTTTTCTGTTACATACATACCACATGCTTCCCTCAGTCTCATCAGTCTAGCCCCGTGGGCTCTGACATTGCACGTCTGATCCTTGGCAGTTGTTGAAAAAACAGAACAGAAGAGAAGACCATTATGAATACCAGTCTTGCCTATATTCAGCTTTCTAAGTCTTACTTAGACAGGTGTGGGATGTCCTCAGTCCTAAATTCCTCAATCCAGTGGTCAGGTGTATCCCTCTTTCTCCTCTGTAGGCCATTATAATGATGCCTACATTGCTGTCCAGTGCATGGGATACTGGTAGCACTGGGTACAGCCCGGGCTAAACTATCCCAAGCCTCAGACTTTTACTGGGAGCCAGAATAGTCCCCCTGCAGAAGGCTTTGGCCATGGTTCTTAACTAGGAGTCCAATGAATATCCTGGACACCTGGACACTGCACCTCTGTGCCATAAACCTGGCACCTTCCACACAAACACTTGCTTTGTCTACCATGGATTTAGAGCAATGGAAACAGATGCTTTCCCACAAGTTTCAGTTATTGCTTTTACTGGAGTGTGCACACTGTTTGGCACTGCTGCACGCCACTTAAAATTGTGAAAACATGTTGCTCAGGAGTGTGCAATCCTGAGCAATGCATTTGTGCAACAGTAAGCAGAAAGCAGCCATGCCAAGCAGTTAGGCATTACATAATTGCGATTGCAATTGCAAGGTTATTGGATGCACAGGCAGTTGTGTATGTGTCTTAGCAAATGTTAAGGCCATGCCAGTCCAGACAGCAGAATTATACTTACAGGAATATAGTATACAGTATACCCACAGTCATACATCTGGTAATAAATATGATAATACATAGATAAATAAGTAAATAACTGGCAATATACTAGTGTCTCATCCCTCATACATATAATTAATATCAGCTCCACAATCTCAAGTGTTATACGTGAGAGTGACTATAATGGTAAGTGGAACAATAATAAAATTGCATGGCATATTCTGTATTAGAACCAAGGGCCATGTGCATTGCAGTGCTACACTTACACCTATTGCCACAAGAAGGTTGAAATAGCACTTGTCTATCTTTCAGTTCATTTCTATAATATACAATGTCACAACAGTGAAAAAAGGTTACGCACCCTGTACTAGAACACAGGCCCATCCGTTCTCCAGCCCTACATTTACACCTGCTGCCACAGGGCTTGTTACATGACATTCACTATTTTACTAATCATTCTTAAGGTCTCACTATTAACTGCCAAGCAGCACCACTAAACACATCTGCACAATGCCCAATTGCATTATTTGAATGCATCCAGATTCTATTTTTGGCTGTCTGGGTCCTGTCTGCTTCCTGGGTGCTCCAATTTTCCAGTTTGTGCACTGCCATGCTTCATGCTTAGCCAGTCCCACCATTCATTTCTTCCAGTCCTGTGACTGCACTACGCACCACATCACACAATACTGCCCCCCCAAAATTATAAAAATTGTAGTACGCACCACATCACACAATACTGCCCCCCCAAAATTATAAAAATTGTACTACGCACCACATCACACAATACTGCCCCCCCAAAATTATAAAAATTGTACTACGCAGCACATCACACAATACTGCCCCCCAAAAATTATAAAAATTGTACTACGCACCACATCACACAATACTGCCCCCCCAAAATTATAAAAATTGTACTACGCACCACATCACACAATACTGCCCCCCCAAAATTATAAAAATTGTACTACACACCACATCACACAATACTGTCCCCCAAAATTATTAAAATTGCACTACGCACCACATCACACAATACTGCCCCCCAAAATTATAAAAATTGTACTACACACCACATCACACAATACTGCCCCCCCAAAATTATAAAAATTGTACTACGCACCACATCACACAATACTGCCCCCAAAAATTATAAAAATTGTACTACGCACCACATCACACAATACTGCCCCCCCAAAAATTATAAAAACAAAGACAGAAAAGGAAAAAAGAAAAAAAAACGGGCAAGTCGTTGAAATAAGGAGAATCAATGTTTGACACACAAGAAATTATGGCTCATATGAAATATGTCTACATAGATCTGGATTTGAACTGTCACTCCAATGCCCCTTCAGAACACAGGGACTCCTTCTGCACACAACCAACTGCAACAGCATCTACAGTAATATCAAACCCTACAACTGTTATTTGTGCATGTATTATTTTTGGATGTAAGCACTTAGGAATCACATGACCAGTTATGATTATTGCTTGCAAATATACAGGTCTGTGTTACCTTTTTGTGTTTGTTGGTCATTCTTCACTTATCTGGCTATTATGCTGAGACTGTAAGACATTCTATATCAATGGCCTTAAAATGTGTGAGGATATTAACTGGAGATAATATCATATGCAGTTGCCAACAAATGAAGGGCAGGTTGGATGTTAAGGAACACAACCTGTGAATTGTGTGCTGCTTACTTACATTTCCAACTTTACAGCTAACACACTGTAGTCCTAACCTGACACACCCAGTGGAAGTAAGGCAACTTGCAGTGCTGATGTGTTTTCCTTCTCCCAACCAGTAGTCATTCACAGTTGCAATCCATTAACAACAAACACCGAGGGAGTGCGTGCTCTATGTTTACATCTCATACATGGATCCAAGTATTTGGGATTCAGCAATTCTAATGAGTTCACACATCATTTGCATATTCACCTTGCTAACAGCCCTGAGTCTACACCATATAAAAAAACAACTGTGCAGCTGGGCAAACTGATGGTGATGAGAGTTGTTTATATTGGAAAGACTACACATAACCTATTTGCTCGGGATGTATCTGTAAAGAGGATTACTGAACTTCAGAAGATATGCTTGCATTTTGTCAGCTACATACTGCATATGCTGGAATGTATTTAAGAAAAATCTGAAGTAAAGGCTTTTACGCTTTTATCTGTATGCATTAACTGCAAGTGTACTGATGGCATTGGCATGTTTGTCAAGTCATTTCACAGGCATACGTGATTGCCAATATGTGAAAATGGAATGCTTTGTGATAAACATGTGCAAATGTTTCAGGGGCAGTTCTTTTGATAGCAATTTTAGCATTTCAAAGATGCTTTGTTAGCAAAATGCATCATTTTCCTGTTCTTTTGGGGGTGGGCAAATCTGAGTTACTGTTATAGCACAAATAATGACAGACTGTTCCTTGGGGGCAAAGTTAAGTTACTGTTATGGCACAAAGATACACTGATGTTTTGGAGGGGAAGCAAAGCTGAGTTTCTCATATGGCACAAACAAGGATTTCATGTTTCACATCTGTAGACTGTTTTATGTTTCTCCAATGGGTAATACTGAGTGGCAACCTTTTCTGTTTTATCTGGAAACAGTTATTTTGTAGTTATGTGATACTTATGTGTATTATCCTTCTATTATCTTTTAGGACACCTAGAAGTATGCCACCCAGACACGTCAATTCTCACAGACTCCACTTTGCTGATACTGAGAACCAAGTGATAGTTGATATCTTGAGGCAACATGACACTTTTCTGCTGGAAAGAGGATGGGGAGATATGGTATGCAGGATGGAAATTTGGTGCCAGATGGTTGATGATTTGAATGCCGTGGGTGGTAATGGCAGGATGTATGAGCAGGTGCACCACAGGGCCACCGACATGAACACATCTGCATGGAGGAGAGCAGCTGCAGTGGGCCATGACCAGATGGTTACCGGGGAAGGCCTGCTAGGGAACCACCACTAATACCCAATGAAGAGTTCCTGGCCAATTATCAGGGATCCAGATAGCTCACAGGAAAGTGCAGTACAGCATATCCTGAATTCCGTAGCAACAGTTTCAGAGACAGCAAGCACATCCCAGGAGGAGCTTCCAGGTAGGCTTTGGTATCTCAACAGTTGAATACTGTTGTATATTAAAACAACTGACATCAATATGTTAATTTTGTGCCACATGATTTTTTTTAGGGGGAATTGACGATTGCTATATTTATTAGCTTAGGCTAGATTTGTCAGCCACGTTCTTGTAGAAGGTATATTAATGGACATAAAAAGGGGTAAAAGCATTACTCCCTGTGTTACTATTAAATGTGATGATGTTGCACTTACCTTTTGCTTAACTTCTTCTAGAACCATCTGGCTTGCAGAGGGCAATGTCACCTGCAGGTGGTAAGCCAAATATTTTTATGTCAGTACTGCTGTGGAATTTAAAGAAATACTTTAATTTGTGATGCTGATGTCAGGCCTGATATGTGTATTGTTGTGCTGTCTGTAATAGTGGCAGCACTGTTAGTTTGTTAGCATATATTGGACTATAGTAGTGAAGGTATTAATTTTTTCCTGAGTTTGTTGCTTTTTATCACAGATGATCATGACATTGGAAGTTTTGGCCCTCTGCCACCTGATGTAAGTGTATCAGCAGACTCTGATAATGATAGTGGTCAAAGAGAGACACAGTCAGGGGTTACAGAGGTTGAATCTGACTCTGAGGTGGACATGCAGCCATCCCCTGCAATTCCATTGGACACAGCCAGTAAGTCTACACGTACCCATTACAATGAGCCTTCAGATATTGGACAGGTGGAGGGTTAGGGCACTGATTAAGGAAGTTTGACTACTGTAGCTTCAGTGTCTGTTGACTCTGGACATAGCCAAAGTGTGAGTGAGGTGCCACTGAGGAAGGTTGATAGGGATACTTGGAGGGGGGCCTGCTGTCTCTCCTTCACCTGGAGGTCTCTTCCCATGCTACTCAGTGTATGTTTAGGGCCATCATGAAGGCACAGGGATGTTCTCATAGGAAGTCCAGACAAATTCTCAGGGTGGTAGATGTGGCACAGACTGACAAACGTGACTGCCTCCACTGTATTACCGAGTCAATGGATCGGATGAATGACACGGTGGAAAAAGAGGTGTCTGTGATGGACCGAGGAGCATCTGTCATGGAATCATCATTGTCTGTGAAGGAACATCCTGCTGGGAGGGGAATAGCATTCTCTGGGCATAGATCAGCCACATCATCTGCTGTTAGCCAATGTGGCCATGCCTAATCACGATCCCATAGTGGCAGTGCTTCCACTGCTCTGTCAGTGAGTGTGCTGTCCACATCCAGATGTGGCAAACCATGGGGTCTTGGTACCGGGCATCCCTGTGAAGCAATCTCATCCAGCAGACATCAGTCATGTTCAGGTGGCAGCAGTGCATCTGACTGTGGGTGTGGACATTCCAGTGCAACTCCTGGTAGAGCCAGTTCTGGTGGTTGGGGATGACAACAATGAACTGCCACCTCTACCATGCATGGCTCACAACTGGCTGACATACCAAGACAAAGAGCCAGCACAGAGCTTGGCTGTGTTCATACAGACACTCACACAACAATTTTACCTGGAAGACCCTACAGACACACATACAAGATTTACATGGTTCAGCCATACAGCTTAATACTCATTTTGTGTCACTGGCCATTAGCTGGTTTATCCAGATGTCTGCCTGCTTCTTTCTTACTCACACACACTCACTGACCTTTTGTGTCACCCTAGGTTCCTGACCCCCCCCCCAACACACACACAAAACACCCTGTGCAGGTGAAGAGAACTGTGCCAGATCCCTATTTTCTATCTTTTGCCTTTAGGGATACATAAGCTTTGTGTCTGATGCTCAGGGTGCATAGCTGACTTAGTGCTTAGTGTATCTGCATTTGTGGTGTGGAACTGTTAATTTTACCTTTGACTTATATTAGCCTTGAAAGGTTACAAAATTCCCACCTTTATTGTGAATGATCTTGTGAGGGTTGTGAAGTCAGAAACTACAATGTGTATCATTACTTTCTAACTTATCTCTTTAATGATTTTCAAGTATACAGTGGATATAAAAAGTGTGCACACCCCTGTTGAAATGCCAGTTTTTTGTGATATAAAAAATTAGATCTCAGTAAGTCATTTCAAAACTTTTCCCACCTTTAATGTGACCTATAACCTGCACAATTCAATTGAAAAACAAATCTGTTAGGGGAAAAATATAAAAAATAAAAAACGTACAATAAACTGGTTGCATACGTGTGCACACCCTTTAACATGTTAATATGTGTGTAGGAGGAAGGATTTACGACCTTAGGTAGTGAGTTAATGTGCTATGTATTGTCTCTTAACCAATGCAAGGGCATACTGAGTATGTCTGCATCTGCTTGCACCCACAGCAGCTGGTGATTCCCCTTCTGACTCTGCAGTTGCCTGTGGTTGTTGTGACCTTGGCATTGGTAGTGGGATATGTGACCCTTGCTGATCCTGCTCAACCTGTTTCCTCAGGAGGATGTTGTGTGGCATGGCACATACTGTGGATATTTTTGTACATCAGTGGATTGTACGGCAGGGCCACACCAGATGTATCTAGGCACCAGAACCATGACTTCTGCAGCCCAAACACATGCTCTTTGATATTTATGGTTTGATCCTGTGCCTCATTATGCTGTTCTTCCATGGGTGTGTGTGCATTTCTGCTGGGTGTCATCAGCCAAGGTTGCCAGCACACGTGTTCAAGATGATTCCCTTGGCATTACACATGACTTAGCACTTGATAGAGTGGTAGCCCTTTCTGTTTATGTAGAGTCTACCCTGTTCCCTGGGTGCTGCCTTAAGTTCTATATGTGTGCAATCTATGGCACCCAGTACTTCAAGGTAGTGTGCTGCATTGTAGAACTCCTGCATATTTCTGACCCTCTCCTCAGAACTACAGGGGAAATATATTTGGTCACTAGCATGCTGGAGCATAACATTCAGGAATTGGTGGAGGATCCTGGAAGCTGATGCCTGTGACACCCCCCAGCATGTCCCCTGTTGGTCTCTGAAAGATACCTGTAGCTAAAATTCTAAGGGCTACACATACCTTTGTCTCCACTGGCATGGGTTCACCTCAGTTGGCTCTGGCTCTAAGTTGAGGACAGCAGAGGTTGCAAAGTTCCTGTAGTATGTCCTTGTCCACCCAGTAGCACTCTACAATTTCCAGATCATGTAGGTTGTGAAAAGTTAAACAGCACCTGAAAACTCTTCTCTTTCTCGGCCTGTGACTACTGGTAGCAGTAGCAGCAGCATTGGTTTTAGCCTGTAGCACATACAAATGGATTAAAGCAGCAGCAACCCCTAACATTCTGTCAGTGTAGACTCCTTTCTGTGGCTGTATTCCAAAAGTTTTGGAATTCACAGGGAAAACCAACGCAGAGTCTACACGGATGCTTTATAGCTTTTTGAATAGACCCACCATACTGGAGTTTTTGCATGCAAGTCAGCTGCTTCTGTTGTAATTAGCATGCCACAGTGTTTACCTTGTTTGTGCAGGGGTACATGCTGCTGCACGGTGCTTACTGATTCTAAATTTCATTGCTACCGTGTAGGGTTTATTGAATCCCCCTGAAGGCAGTTGTAAATTCACATCAAGCATTTAAATATTCTAAATAACTGACATGCATTAGAAGTGATAGTTGTACAACACATGCATGTTCAAGGTAATTGGCTAGACAGCACTAATTAATAATGAGCACTTTTTGTAACTATGCCTCGTGGCCCTGTTCTGGAGGATATTTTATTTGGTTCAGCAGGATGTGTTGACTAGGTCAGTATGAATCAGACTCTTATTGCACAATGGGCATTTGCATTTGTAAGACAAGAAAATAAGTTTCATATAAAGAGCAGAATACTGGAAGATTTGAACATAGCTTTTTATTGTTGGAGATAAAGAAAGAAATAGCTGGAGTTGTAATATTGATTAAAATTATACTGCCTAGCATTAGACTTTGTAGGACAGCATCATAGTTGTAGTAGTTAATTTTCTTGTAGATGGTTACAGCCATACAGTTCTGAAGCCCCAACAAAATAACGCGACTGTCTGGAAGCAAAGCCCTGTGTCAGAAGCATTTTACAGACGTGATCCTGCATAGTTTCTTGGACTGGTCTTTACTATGAAGAAAAACATTGTGGTAGCTTTGACTATGAACCACTGTGAAGTGTACTTGGGCATATTTCTAATTCATCAATGTGTTCAATGCACCGAAAACCCCAGCTGGTAAGGTTAATGAGACTTTCCCAGAGGTGATGTACAAATGTTACAGTCTGTGAACTTAAATGATATTGACTTCCAGTATTGCTATTTACAAAAGAATTGAAAATGGACAGTAGTTTACAGACAGAACTTTAAATAATGTTAACATGGCACCCATGGGATGGAAGTTATAGATGTGTAATGTATTGTACAGGTACAAATTAGAATGGGTAGAAACAATGTGTAGGTGTGAGGGAGTCAAAGACACTGACAGTGAGCTCATGCAAGGGTCAAGATAGCTTGCTGTGTAATGTATGTTAATGACTGCATTATATCATATAAATGAGGAACCCCCATTCAAATATGCAACAATGATTATGCAGATAATGGCACCAAAAATGGAAGACTGATTCTGACCTGCTCAAAAGCGGTACACTGCACCATGACATATGTCCATTTGGAACACAGAAATAAACAGTGGGCATGACAGCAGCAATGCTAGGAGCAGTAGCAGCAGTGGAACATGAGCATTTGTTAGCACCCACTGTTTGCCTGCCAGCCATGTTGGTTGTTGTGGCCACAAACACAAATGAGGAGGTACACAGGACAGGCTAGCAGAATAAGGACCTCTTCTGGGAGGACAGGAAGACTATGCAGTACCTAGTCAAACTGCATATCCCACTAGCAAAATCAAGGGGGGGGTGCCATGTGTAGTATTAACTACTTATCAAAGGGACCTTTCAGCAACCTACAATGGGCTCATTAGGGATATTGTAGGCATTAGCCTCAAAAATCTTAAACCAATTCCCTGACATTATGCTATAGCATTTGGAGGAGCATCACGAGGGCATTTTATAACATCAGCCATTTCTTGTGCTTTGGTAGGCATACATTGTACATGTGTTGTCATGGTTTACTATCGCAATCCAGAAATGAACTTGTTCATTTAACCATGTTATTGAAATATAATGTCGAAATTCAAAATGATTTTACATCCCAATTTCAAACCATGTTAAAACCGAGTGTTCAGTATTTGATGTTTTACAAATGTGACTGCTGACATGAATTTGCAGTTCAGATATCAGGATTACAGATTCGCTAAGTGTACATTCGATTTTACAAAACTTTGAAACTATACATTTGATGTAACTAGTCGGACAGGGTCATTTCTGGATTGTGATAGTAAACCGTTGTCATCAAGATCCATCAGTCTCAACAGCCTTACATGAAAAGCATGGAACATATAACAGAACTCATGTATACAGACATAAGCAACTTAACTGATCTAAACCCTAATCGGTTTGGGTTACGAAAGACAGATCCTGTCTCCTGATCCTAGTAAGCTTCTCTGAAAATGTTACAGAGGTTATGGACAGTGGTTACTCAGTGAATACTTCTCATCTTGATCTTGTCAAGGCTTTTGACACTATCCTCCATGCCAGTAATGTTAAAAAAATAGTGAAACTTAATGGAAATCTTTATCTTATCCTCTAGATTGTAAATTGGCTGTCCAACAGATCTCAGGTTGTGAAATTTGCTAGTATACTCTGTGAACATAAAACTGTAACCTGTGGGGTATGACTGGGATTACTGCTTGGCACTCTCTTATTTGGTATTTATTTTACACATATCCAGTCCAATATCACAGAATTGTGGTTGACCAAGTTTGCTGATGACTGCAAGCTGGGCACTGCCATACCTCTCAACTGTACAGATTTTGCAGAATGTCCAGATTTATGCCTTATATTTTTGGTCCATTTTTCATAAAATTGTGGCTGTCTAGCAAATTAGCGACAAATCTTTAAAGATTGAAGTTAGAAAATAATGACAGACATTTGAGTTTTAGACTTCATACCTTTCAGAAAGTTCATGCTAATGTAAAACCTGTTATTCTATCAACTTTCTAAGTTTGTAAGATCAATATTTCAAAATTGTCCCTATTTGTACCACTTTTTTATGGCTTTGTCCAGATTCCTTGCTCTAAGAGGTTGAGAGGTATGGACTACTATCCACTCATCCACTGATACTGAGCATCTCCAGCAATGGGTGGAATATGCACATGCCTCTTGGATGTAGCACAGTCTCAAGTTAAATGCAAAAAACTGCAGCATGGTAGCATTCAGAAAAAAACTGTTCTATAAGTAGTATTCCTCTTCAGGCAGCCATGGTAATGAGAGATCTGAGTACTTATGAACATTATTTTCTGTCATTGGATCAACAGGTCTCCACCATAATCAGGAAATTCTTTTGGCTGTCTTAGTTAATTTCCATGAGAATATCTTCAAGATCCAAAGAACTCATCTTATCACTCTACTTTTCCCTTATCAGACTTATCATTGAATATAATACCCCCTTTGGTATGTATAAATTGAAGCACATTGTTCAACTAGAAATGTCTCAAAGATACCGTATGAAGAAAACTCAAGGTCTTAAATCCTTCAAATATCCTGAAAGAATAGCTCAATTTCCCTTATATTCAGAAGCCTACAGGTTGCTCAGAAGTGACCTGTGTCTTGCTTTTCAAGCTGTGGAAGACCCAATCCTATCTGACCTCCCGTTTCTTTACAATACTAGTGGCTCTACAAACACCCACAATAGGGGCTTAACTCTACACCAATAAATAAACGACTTGCTGGTGAGATAGGTTCTTAATTCAGTGCATTCCCAATCTATGGAATACATTGCCACTGCAGGTCAAACAAAGTACTACTTTGACTACCTTTAAGTCTAGTCTTGATGACTGGATGGGTAGACACATATTCACACCACGATTGTCATGTACAGCACTGCTCAATTTGTGTCTATTTAAAAGCGTTTATGGCTAGGTGTCTTAAGTTTTTGTGATCTCTTACTTATAGTATTATTCCCATGTACCCATAGTTTTGATCAAGATGGCCTGTGATATATGAGCAGGAAGGGCTTCCATGAGCTGCCAGATGGTGTGTAAAACCCACATGATTCACACACTTGTCCCATGTCTGACTTATATCAAAGATTCCTCTGAAGAGACTTTCCAAAGGGACATCTGACTGACAGACATGTACGTGTATGCTAGATAAATGGGTCTATACAAACAGGTACCATGCAAGAAGGGAGCAGGGTACATATAGTATATCATTTGTTGTCTGTAGCAGGTGATGCTGAATATATTCCAGAACCTTGGTTGTATGCAACACAGGACCATACAGAAAATGGCCTATAACACAGCCCATATGAAAATGTGAAATTTAGTTGCACATATGTTCAGTATACTAAATGATCACTTCTAATCTCAAGGTACCGCAAGCGATGCAATGTGTCAAAGTCCAGTCTTCTGCAGTAAGATTTTTTGTTGTGCAGTACCATGCTGTCAAACATAGTATTCCACAAATAGATGGAGTAGCAGGTGAATAGCTCATCAAGGCCTTCCATACCAGTCATGTTCACAACAGAAGGACAGCATGGAGAGTCAGGGGAGGAGCATGTGGCATCAGTACTGAAGCTGAAGTAGAGGTGAGTATAATACATTGAAACCCAGATGCAGACATAGGATAAAACAGTGCATGTCATATTACATGCAGACTATGCAGGGCAGTACACGGACAGACAACACTGTGTATCAGACATCATCATGCACATTGGTGGGGTATGGCACAGCCATCATCATTTGCACAGGTGGGGAGACACAGTGATAATTGACTGCAGCACTAAACTATGGACTAGAGTTGTTGCAGGTGAACATGACAGCCATATATTCTAAGCAGTAAGGGATCACATCCACTAATGGTGGGACTCAGCTGCCATGACATGACTGTTGATGATGCCCACTGCATTGGCTTATGGTGACAGGGCTTGTTATGATCTGAGGCAGGGCAGGAGTAGTACTTGCGGTACTATGTGCATTTACTCTGATGAGAAGTTCCATGTGTCAAACCTTATGAGCAGCATTGCTTGTAATCTAGATGACACCACAAGCATGGATGGCAAGCCATATGGTCACAAATTGCAAGGAATAGTTAGAACCACATGACCATCATTTGCTACCAACAACCTCATTATACTCCATGTCACTGTGTAGCTGGCGCACGATGTCCATCAAACCAAGGATCACACTTGCCATCTCCATAGTGCCATGGGAAGTGTCCATCTGTGCCAGGGTCACTGAACTACATGTCTGATCGTTTATGCCAAGTATTGTAGCCATATCAAGGGCAGACCTGAAGTCATGGTGGTGAAGCAACCCCCTGTGTCTTTCTCCTGTAGAGGGTATGTACATTTCAGTGGTGCTGCATGTCAGATGCTGTATGTTCTGGAGACACATTCATGAAGGACTTTCAGGTGCAGGATTTCCATTATGCACTTGCCCATTTTTGTGCTTATGCTGTACTCTACAATTACCCCTGTAATGGTAGATATGAGTGACCCCCCTCCCCTCTGTATTGTTGAAGACAGTGCCAATGGATCATCAGACTGTGTCACTTGCATGTTGCTGTCTTTGCCAGCCACAGGTGCATTATTGACATTAGGCCTATACCACCCTATTGTTTTGGACCTTCCAGCAGTGGGACTCATGAACACCAGGAAACATATGGCATTGTTGCCAGGCCACAAGTGGCTTGTTTAACCCCCTGTGGCATGTATTATTGTACTCTTGAACCTATATCTGTAGGATACATTGACAAATAGACCTTGCCTTACATGTAGATGCACTTGCAGACCATTGTTGCCTGTAAAGACAGATAGATAGTTTGATCTTAGTCAATCATTTCCTTCAAACATGTAGTGAACTGAGTTACACTGTATTGAAATGAACTTTTCTAACCTAGTTCTTTTACTACTGGCCAGCTAATAGTTGGTGCAAGCCCATTTCCTATATCCAAACCATCCCCAAGTATGAAAATTCTCTCCCCTGTCCAGTAAATAACATCAAGAGCTCCTCAGCCTCTGTGAGACAATTATTTGTTGGTAGTCCACCATAGGGGGTGGGCCTGTCTTTTGCAACATCCCATGCTTTGTCCTTTGCACAAAGTATATCACTAATCTTTTGTCACAGCTGTTGTAGAGCCCCATTACAGTCATAGATAGCCTTCAACTCCTGCACCAGTTTGTGCCAAATGTGATTTGAATAATGATTGTTATGGTACCTTTGACAAGGAAGGGCATGCTATGTGTGCAGAAGGCCTGTAACAGTCCTTCAATATCTTGGCCACTTGCCTGCCTGAGTTGGCAATGCCAATACTTTAATATCTATGGAAGGTACATGTTAGCCGCTGGGCTTATGTATTGTGTGTTGTGGAATGCAATATCTATGGCCACAGCCACCCCCTTTATGATTCTGGTTAGTTGCATTTAGTGCTGTGCAGAGTCAATAATACATTTACAAAGTACAGTCATAGCCACAGCCTCACCCATCCTTTGTGCACCTGGTTATTTGCTAGGGTTAGTGCTCTTGCATCTTCTTCGTCCCATTTACATTCTGTCATCATGCCCCAACATATTGCCCTAGAAGCCATACCCCTTGTGGCACAGCCTTCCTATGATTTCTGATATCTCTGTTGTTCAGCGTCCAGCCAGAGGCAGACTGTATGTTGTCATCTCACTGACAGAGTTTCCAGTTACACTCACACATCATGGCATCTGTCTCCCTGTTACTGACCTACACCACAAAGTCTGCAGCTCTTAATGGGGTGTTTTACTAGTCAGGACTCATTCCTTATGCCTTTAAAGCTTCATGTCTGCAGAATCTGTACAGAAGTTCTTCAATTTCACAGTTGTATGATTGTAAGTGTTGCTGCACAAACTGACATCAGCACTTCATATTATGCTAACAAGATCAACTTAGTGTGAAGGCTATGTTAATGAAATAATTTGTAGTACCACTATCTGTGGAACGCTTAGAGTGTGCAATATACTTTCAACATGTCACACTAGCCATGTGCATCACATTGACCACAAAGTTATGAACAGTGTGCTCATACATATGGCACATGAGTGCTTATGACATTGTGGTGCAGTACTACGGCACATTTTAGCAATGAAGTGTGGTATGCTATGCTTAGTGATGCATAATTCACAAACATGGTTTCATGTGCATGAGCATATCATTTTACTTCTCAAGTGCATCTTAGAGGAGGCCATGACTCTGCAAGGTACTGGATAATGCAGGGTTCCAGTGTGTGAGGTGTAGTGGGAAAAGCAAGATTTGTCTGTTGTTATGACACAGTGTTGTCATGGAGTATATGCTGAGAAAATATGATGATCCTTTGCAGAAGATGGAAGTTTGGCATAAACCTGCCAGACCGGTGAGTGAGAGGTTTGGGAGAGGACGCCCTTCATTACATTCACAGCTATTCTAAATTACAATTCCCACTACCCTTACAAAAGGGCTTGCCCCTCAAATAAATTCCCCTTCCTTCTCCCACATTTTGTTTCATAACTTATCCTTGTGTATATACCACTGTTTATGGCTGGCATCATCCATTATGCTGAGCAATGCATTCAATGACCTGAAGCAGCAACACCTGGACCTGCTTCATCTATGAGATGTTTAGGTTCAGGAGAGGAAGCCTGACCTGTTCTATGAGCACTTTGTTTTCAATATCATTGCTTTCTGATATTTTAGTCATTGCATATATATGTTAAGAGTACACACTTTGTTTTCATGTGACAGAGGAATAACAGCTTGATATGGGTGGGTTTCATAAAAAGGTGGAGGATGGCCTAATGGTTAAGGTGTTTGCCTTACAAACACAAGGTGCAGAGTTTGAGTCTCACAAGGGATAATTGGCTAGGCTTAAAAATGGCTCGCAAGGGCAATTAGCCTAGTACTAACCTGTGTGCCTATAAGGTGACAGCACCTCTCTTATCAGCAGAATGTGTGTGACATCTATAAGAACCTCTCTACTACTGCAGTTGTGTTTGTAGCATATGTGTGAAATTATTTTTCCCAGTGTCATCTTTCTTCAGGTCCAGTTTTGGAAGAGAAAGAGGTGAGGTTGCAGTCTACACAGGCTGAGCTAGCTAATGCCTTTGGTACTGAGTTGCCAGTGGTCATCAAGTGCAATTTTCATCAGCTTGATGATGGTTTCCCTATTGGAAATGACCAGGAGAGGTCACTGGTGCCCTGCATGGCTGCTTCTCAGGATGGAAAGTGGACTGCAGGTGTCTCTACAAGTTTCTTGGCATTAGCTGTGGAGGCAAGCAGTTGGCGAGGAAGAGCTGGTAACTGTATTCTACCTGTATTGTACCTGAGCAATGGGGATAACCTTCTTCTTTGACTAATGGAGTCACATTCCCAAAAGTTCCATTCCATCAGACCCCTGGGGACACCAATGGGGAGCAACTGGTCCAATAGTATTCGCTACCTCAGGTGAGTGATGCCTGGATTTGTTGCCTTCAGGTTGGCCCAGCATCCAACCATGCCAGTATGCTACACTGTCTGTATATTGGTGTTTTTCTCCCATTATTTCAATCCCCATTGCTTGTTCACTGTCCAGCCCTCCTCATTACTACTTGTTCATTGTATTCACCAACCTTCATCTAAATCATTATGTGTATACCACCCATCTGCCTGGTTTTGTATGTTCTATGTTTGCCTTTTTGCCCCTACTACCTGTCCTTCCCCATCCATCCCATTCACAGCTGTTCCAAATTACCATTACCATCTATCTTTCCCTTCCTTCTTCCACATTTTGTTTGTTACTTCTATGTGTTTACCAATGCTTATTGGTGTCCCCTTTACTACTTTCCTATCTTTTCTACCCCATTTGTATGAATGGGCTTGGCATTTTGCTGTGTATACCCACATTGGTCCATCTGGTGGCCCTTCTTCTGCTGAATGAGTATAAGATGCAGCTACTGCAGAGCTAAAAACGCACATGTGACTGATCATTGACTTGGACACCCTGGCCTGCTTTAGTTGTTATGTTCATGTCAGTCATGCACCCTGCTGTAGCCCTATGCCTGCTGTAGAGCAGACTAGTGCTATTTCTTCTTTTATTGCCATACTTCTGTTTTCTTACACAGTCCTTTGTTTGGCATGTCAGCTCTAGTCATCTCTATTCAATACCTAAGATATGACAAATTATCTGTGAGATGCTTTGTGCAGTGACCTCCCCAAAAATGATGGATCTGGAAGCTTATGGATGCCTCTCTTTTTTACTCCCCAGATGCCTTCTAACATTTTATCTTCTTCACCTTTCCTTTCCTTGTCTAATCTGAAACAGGTTTAATGAAGTAGATCTGAACATTCTTTTAAGTACAGATTTGTCCTAGTACTTTCTTTAGCTGTGAAGTTCATGGCTTTGAAATCAGTCACTTTACTGTCATTTGAGTAATCCTGCATGTTGTTAACATAATCATATTTATGGAGTTAATTTGATGAATACATTATAAAAGGCTGTTCATGAAAATGCCAATAAGATGCTTAGGAAGGGAAAACACAAAGTTCTTAAACAAATATGCTTAAGAAAGAAAAGCATGTTCTTAAACAAATAAATGTAAAACAAATAAGCGTTATACTTGAGCCACACTGCTCTAATTGCACTGACTCAAACTTTACTTAAATTATAAGGTTCTGTTACATATGTATTCTCCAGCTGGAAATGGCATATGATGATTCCGTAATGCTTTAAAACAATATGCAAAATAATATACAAACCATTGCCTACAACACTTTACATTAAGTCGCCAACAAAAATTTTAGTTCAGGATTACCTAGTCACTAGAGAAAAACTGTGGGTGAAATGTAATATACATTCATGCTCCTAATTCTTTTTGTTAAGAAAACATGTCTGCATATTCTGGCATTACGCTGGCATATTGAGAACCTTTAAACTTGCTTGGTCTAAATTGGAAAATGTCATGTATAGTGATGATGAAATACATTTAGAGTTTCTGGCAAGTTGGAAACTGCCACTACAATTGCAGGTTCCAAAAAAAGAAAGACTGCCATCCAGATTAAATTTCTATAACCTCTAATATGTATAGATCACAGACTATAGCTGCTGTTACTACAATACCATTACAGTTTTAAGTGATGGCAACTTCTGAGTTCAGAAAGTAGTTGTCAGAATGCTTTTAACCTTGGCTATTTCATATAAAGAAATTAAAGTTAGCATACAACATTAGACATTTGTACACATGCTGCAGTGAGAAACACAGAAACTCATGATTAATAATAAATGTATCTATTCCTTCAGATACTATTACACTTTGGATGGGATTTAGAAAAAAAATGTGCTTAGCCATAACAGGTAGCTCTCATTAAACATTGTCTATGAAAAAGGTCAAAATCCACAAAACAGTATGATCCAAGTTTGATTAGTAGCAGAGAGAGGAGTAGCAGTGAGCCCATGTTTCCAGCTTGCCCATTCTGGAGGAAGAAAAGTTGGGGAGCTGCCATACCTCTCAACCTCTTAGAGCAAGACATCTGGACAAAGCTATAAATAAAAGTGGGACAAATGCCCAAAAATAGGGACAATTTTTAAATATTGCTCTTACAAACTTAGAAAGTTGATAGAATAACAGGTTTTGCATTAGCATGAATTTTCTGAAGGATATGAAGTCTAAAACTCAAATGTCTGTCATTATTTTCTACTGCAATCTGTAAAGATTTACCACTAATTTGCCAGAAAACCACAAGTATATGAAAAACGGACCAAAAAATATGAGGCCAAAATCTAGACATTCTGCGAAAATCTGTACAGTTGAGAGGTATGGGAGCTGCAGGTAGCAGCCATTGGGATGGGTTGAAGCTGCCACGTTTAGTTACTGTAAATCATATAACTTGTTTTGCATTGTTTTAAGCATTTCTTTTTAACATGTATCCATATCTGACTGTTTATAAAGGAGCTTGCTGTGCAACGTCTCCTTTCTGATGTCCCTACAACAGGTTGCTAGAGACCGAACACAACATGCAATAGCTGAGTAATTATTCATTACTTCTTTGTTCAGGTCTCTTTTACTGGTTTAGTCTAGATGGTGGAGCTCTCATACCTTCACCTGATGAGCTCCTTCATCAAATATCTGAATCTTTGCATGACATGGGAAATCAATTTTACTATGATGCCCAGCTAGAATTACTCACATAGCCACCCTGCTATTGGCAAAAATGTTAGATTTTAGTCTACATTAAGCCTGCAGTTTCTAGATTCAACTTACTGAATTTATTTCTACTGAAAACAGAGTTTATACAAACCTTAATAATACATTGTAGTGCAACTGTTATAAAGCTGCCACTTATTGTTATGAGTTTAGGGCATAAAGCAATGGCAACATTTATTTATTTTTGGCAGAGGTACATTAGTGAAATGAACATCTGCTGACAATCCAAATTGCTTCCTTTCTGCAAGTTTCATTATAAATTTACATTCACTGCAAATAGCTGCTAGCTTAAGTGGCTTGTAAAATCCTGTGCAAACCATTCTGTGATCATTTACCTTCTAGTTATGAATATTTAGGCTGTAACTTTTTTGCTGCTCACCTCTCCGTCATAGTGTTTATCTCCTTTTAGGATTTCCAAACAAAGGAATTTACCCTTTTTTGTCTAATGGAGCATAAGTTGTCCCAGAGAGGCAGTGCAATGTTATGGAAATATCCCACCAGTACATTGCAATCATTTTGCTCTTTAAGATCAGGCAGTACAAGTCAAAAGCTATCACTGTTGATCTTGTTGCTCTGCTTTCAGAGTCTTTTACTTGCCCTGGCTACACTTGGGTTTATATGACATCTTCCCTTTTCCTTGATATTCACTGAAGAGGAATATGGGTCACAGGCCAATCCATGGTGGATTTTATGAACTTTAGGGTCCTCAGGAAAAGACACCACCTGGTTGGGAACTGTAGGGAAGGTCCTTATTGCCTTTATCTGTATCAAAGATAATACTTTGTGAATCCTCTAATAAGAGGAAGGGAAACACACATCCTGCACTAGCCTCAGGCTAGGTGAGCTTCTGCAGTGACAGCAGTCATGTAATTGAGAATGCATTGGTTAGTTCTGGATGTAAGATGATAGAGAAAAAAAATGCACTAGCTAATAGTGGTGTTAGGACTTGTGAACCTGAACAAGACCCACTAATGAAAACAGCTCATGATCTTTAGAGATGCAGTTCTTTACTGACCATAACAGTTGTCACTAAACCTCAAGTAGTTGCCTGATGTTTCAATCTTCATCTGCAGAGTCTGGTGTAAAAAAAGATTTAGTGGATCCACCTCAGCTTTGACAAACGATATTTGACCTAGGGGATGGGATCAAGTGCGTCTTTCAGCCAATGGTCAAGTAACTCATGGCACCATTTTCTATAGCCAAGTGACTCAAGCCACCACTTTACAGGATCCTGACAACTGTGGGCATACTCTAGCTGATTGACTAATATATGGGTGATGCCTACACTCCATAATATACCTGCAAACTGAGAATTACTGTACACCTCTCACAGGGTCCTCTTAATATAACAAAGAAGAAAATGGCTGCAAATTTTAGCCCTTGATAGTCAAGTCCTTCTGTGCTTTATATTTCAAATGAAAATGCCCAAAAGAACAAGTGAGATTAGAGGCTAGGCACACTCTGGTAGCAAGGTGTTTGACAATGAGTTGTAAAACATAATTGGCTACAGACTCCTAGGCAAAGAAGCATCATTAAAAAAAATGCAGTTCTGATTTTCAAAGTCTCAAATATATGTAATTTAGTGACCGCATTCCTCAAAATTTTACCAAAAATCCCCCACAAATTTTATGAGGAGCAGACCAACAATAAGAGGCAAAATTAGTGAGCGTTGTTTAGCTTGTAACTTTCTCGCAATGCACATTGCCTCATCCCAAGCAAAAAAAAAAAAATGCAGCTCCTTTTAACTGGCCCCCTTTATTTCTAGCTCTACCATACACTGTCCATAATAATTTGGTTCACTGGAAGTTTAACTGAAAAAAAAATTACCTGCTTGCTATATAGATTACCTTGAATCATCTACACTCCACCACTATTGTTGAAAACTATGTGCTCAAACTCTGGAAAATATACTATGTTACACCCATACATAAAGGTGAGACCTCCACTGAACTTAATAACTACAGACCCATTGCTTTACTCTCCCCTCTGGCCAAAATCTTAGAAAAATGCATCCATACCCAGATGCTAAACTATCTCCTAGACAGCAACATCCTGTCACCTACTCAGCATGGTTTCAGACCTGCCCATAGTACCACTACAGCCCTCCTCTGCTTCACAGACACAGTAAACCATTACAAAAATGAAGGCCTACAGGTGTCAACTCTTTTTTTGGATATGTCCAAAGCATTTGACACAGTCTCACACCAAATCCTGCTAAACAAACTAAACCAATATCACCTATCAAATTCCACTCTTACCTGGTTCCAAAGCTAATTAACTGACAGGTACCAAGCTGTGAAATGGGAAAATTCTCTCTCTCCTCAGCTGCCCATAACTATAGGAGTCCGACAGGGTTCTATTTTAGGACCACTACTGTTCACAGTCTTCACAAATGACCTCCATACCTCCACACAGCATGGATCTATCATTCAGTATGCAGATGACACTAACTTAATCTGTGCTGCACAAAACATTTCCACCCTCCTGCAAACAACTCAACTAGAATTCTCTGATGTTGAAAACTACCTTACCAAAGCCCAACTTATCCTCAATCCAAAGAAAACTCAGCTTATGATTATAACCATTTCTAACAAAAACACTGATAACAGTCAATTCAGTATCTACTCCACAAATGGTACTCCAATTGCTCCAGTGGCACAGGCTAAGCTATTGGGAATAGCCATAGACTCCCACCTAAAATATGATAGTCATCTCAAATTAACTATTAAAAAAGTACATGCCAAACTGGAATCACTCTACTGTATCAAACCATTTCTTATCAACAACGCAAGATCAGCCATTGCTCACTCCCAACTTCTATCCACCCTACTCTATGCATCTCCCATTCTGACTAATCTCAACAAAACTGAACTAAGCAAAATGGAAGCCTGCTATAACAGAATTGCCCGCTTTGCTGCAAATTGCTCATATAGAACTCATCACTGTACTGCTTTGAGACAGCTCCACTGGCTTGAACTGCCCAACCTCCTAACCTACAATCAGCTCTGCCACTGTTATTCTAACTATTACCTCCCCAGTAAGTGTCCTGCCCTGAAAAACCTAGTACATCACTCGGCCAAAAGGCCTCTTAGATCATCAAGCAAACTACTACTAGATGTCACCAACAGCTGCAATAGCTTTGGAGATGCGCTATATAGTAGTTCAGTGGATAAAAAATGGAACTCTGTCCTCACTAGCATTCAGAACACATCATCCAAAGCCTCCTTTAAAGACCTCATCAGGCAACATCTCAAGCAAAGTTGGCAGTGCCATGATTTCTCCCCAGGCTAGTGAAAGTGGATAAGGTATACATACTAAATCTAGAGTACTTGATAATAGCTTTCAGTCTTACTCACAAACACTGGCTAATCTACAATGTACCTGTGTACTATGTATGTATTCTACCTATGTTCCAAATTTCAGCTGTACACCACAAATTTATTAATTACCTTTATTTTTAAATTAATATTTTTTGTTTGTTCTCTCCACTGTAACTGTTGATGTGCCACATACCACTGTAAAACATGTCTACTGTAATTTGTGTATATACTGATCATGTCTAAATAACTAAATGTATCTGTAATTTTTCTTTGTGGAGCTTTTCTCCCCGGGCTACTGTTGAAAAAGGGCCTTTTCGGCTCAGTCAGACACCCCCGGTTAACAAATGTAAAATAAATAAATAAAAATAAATACATTTGAATTTTTCTCACCCACATTCCTTTTAGTCTACAGATCAAAATGTCTTTGATGTCTGTGCTTCTGGCTTGGTCCCACCCACAACAAAATAAATCCTGATTTGCTGTAGAGCTTGTGACTGGCACCAAGCTGTAAGCATGGAAGTTATGGCACTTTCTTTATAGAATGCCCTTGGAGTGGCAACAGTGTTTTTTTCCCATCCCTTTGCAGAAAAATAAATAAACAAAATAAAATAAATTTACTTGCCATAAACCACCCCTGGCTGAATGGGACCCTAGTTAGCTGCCTAGCTATGACAAGAGCTAAGCCTGGCATAAAATAACTCCTCATTGCTAGCAACAAATTGAGGGAAATATGCAGATTCAGGAAAGTAGTACACCGATCAAGCCAAATCTATACAGCATACCACATCCAGTTACATTCTCTTGGGTGTTAAAAATTTTAAAAACAAAACTACTGCCTCAGCTTACTCCTTTATCAGCTGCACTCCCTTAGGGCATAACAGGTCGAGGCAGATCCATCATTATCCAAGAGACTTTCTTACCATAATGGAGAAAAGGCATCACTAGCATGCAACAATATATCTCAGAATCATAAGGAAGCTACAGTCATGGCAACCTTAGCTTATTAAGGAAGGAGCACATATAATGAAAGAGTTAAGCAACATTCAGTGGGTTTACCTACAAACTGGAGTGACAGACTTGTCAATGAGGCAAAATACTGTAAAATATCATGTGTAAGGTATAGTAAATGAAGGCAGATCTATATTCATTTAATGTCAGTGGAAGGGCGGGTGAGACAGAAAGAGACGAGACATAGAGGGAGAAAGATGAGCAGAGAATGCAGGCAGCAATAACATCAACAAAATTATGGTCCACTTGAACTAGTCAGTTATGGTCAACTTGAGCGACTCTATATTTCACGGCATGCTTATCAGGTCAGAGGATAGTTTCATTTTAAAAAGCGCATCAGGCCATTATAATTATTATTAATATGTGTAGGAGAGGAGGTGTTAATATGTAACAACTTGACCTTATGAACTCTAAGTAATTCTGATGGATAAAATGAGAGATTTTTTTTTTTCAGTTCAGAGGACAGAAGTTAATCATGGGTATGTTTTATCACTAAATAAAATAACATGTACCATTAGGAACCCAGTTTAACAGGCATATGCGAGGGTACTTAATTCAAAGTGGATAGTGACTTATGGAAAAAGATTTCACAAATGCACCTGCACCTTATTCGACATTTAGTAGTATATCTGTACTGAAGAAAATCAATGCTTCAGTCTGAAATTAAAATGAACTACTTTCATTTTCAGATTAATTAAATATAGGTGAGTGAAATGCCATTTTGCTGTTTTCGGTCAACTTTTCGCAGCATATTAAAAGATTGTGTGTCTTTCACACACAAAAATGCATATCTGTGTGAAACACTAAATTATTCTTCACTTTTTGTTCCTCACAAACTTACTTCTAAACAGCAATAGTACAGTAAAATATTAGTATCATATTGCTAATGAATACAAGTACACTGACAGACTCTGCTGTATCAGTGTCATTGCATAATATCAAAATGAAAACCATGAAATCAAGCACATAAATGAGGTATAACAATTTTTCAAAAATCATGCAATATGTAGTTTGAGAGGGCAGTAAATCGTAAGTTAATTAACTAGTGATATATGTTTTCATTGTTCTATTGATTGCAACAGAAGTTGACTATATGTAATCCTATAATAACATGTACATTGTTGCAGCCATTTAGTAAAATACAGAACTTTTATAGTCTCTGAAGTACTCATGACCAGAGGAAAAGTAAAGTAACCATAGAGTCACATAAAGAATGCAGCCAAAATCTGCACACTTCACTGTGATGAATACCTGAATGAGGTAAGCATCCATACCTGTTTTCAGTTTTACAACAATCCCTCTTTCCTTTCAGAGGGAACCATCCCTGGGATTCAATAAACTCCTTGAAGGCTTCGTGCAAAGCCTACACTGAGCTTACATGTGTGCAAGGTGGTGTGCAACGAGTGGCAGCCCGCAATGCATACCCATGCCATGCACCCCTTTTAAGCAAGGTATCATCCCCGGCAACAGTGTTGCCTACCAGGATACTGTGTAAGAAAACACTGATGGCACTCCTGTTTAAATCAGAGCACTGGCAGTCCGCGGTTTTGAGAGGAATGCCACAATGATCACCAAAGCTTCACAGATAGCTCTCAATCTCTGCAAGACATCTGGACAAAGGTCAAAATAATGGGGGCACAATGACCCGGAAATAGGGACATATTTGACATATTTTCCCTACAGAAATGTACTAAGATATATGCTTGTGTTAAGATATATGGTCTGAAAGATTTGAAGTCTGTAACTCAAATGTATGTAATAGTGAGTCACATTACTCATGAGACCACCCCAGTAATATGGGATAAAGCCACATATTTGATAAGGAACACATCTGGACATTCTGTGAAACTCTGGACAGTTGAGAGTTATGAATGTTTGGTATATGGTCCAAACACAGTACAGGACAGCATACCTACAGTGCAAAGTAATGTGAGATCCCATTCTTGGCATTCTGTACTGAAGCTGTATAAATGATCTGCAATGGTACATGGACTGCCATGCAAAACAAACACTCAGGGGTAGTATGTGTATTGACTATGGACATACAGATGAATTGTAGCAATGAACACAGGGAAAGAGGACAGGTGAAACAACCTAATGTACAGTAGATGAGGGCATGTCAATGAAAGATGGTTGTAACTGCAACACCAATCACATATCTATATGGTATAATATGGGCTGCACAATGAAAATGCATATTATGTGACTGTCACACAAGGTGACTTAACAAAGGGGAGGGTGTCTGAGTGAGATAAGCATGCTTACAACAAGAATGCAGAGGACATCAGGGATTTGACATACAATTGGGGTTTGGTGTATATTGTGAAACTGTGCAAACTGATTTACCTGAATATGAGTGTAATCCCAGCAGAAGTCTCCAGCAAGTGGGACACAGGTAAAGGTTCATGGATAACATTAAAAGAAGCAACCACAATGATGGACAATATCAGAATAATACCACCAGTAATCATATTCCTTTGACATAATGTGTAATTTAGAGTGATAAGAGTTGATTCTACACAAACACACGTGAACAAATATTGTGGTATGTCCACACTCTATGAGGGTAATCACACACACTGTCTTGGCACTGTAACATCTGCTGGAGGTGTTAGGAGGGACACTGCTATAACTGTATGTGACATTATGAGCAATACAGGCTAGTTGACTGGTGTGCATGGCATACTCCATGCACACCAGTCCCAATTCACTTCCCATTTATGTCAAGCAACGCACTTCACTGGCCCTGTTTATGAGAAATCTTGATGAGTGGCTGGGCAAAAGGAAGCTCACCCCGGGCATCACTTCAGTGGCCTTGCTTGACAGGGGCACTGGGAACTAACTTTGGGCAGCATGATGCCAGGGAGTCTTCTTGAGCTAGGCTTATATATATAGTTTCACTTCATATACTAGAAATATATATATATATATATCAGCATTTATATATATGGAGTCGAAACCATCACAACACCAAAACCCTAGAAAGCCAAAATCACAAACCTGAACACACATACACAACATCACACACAAACCACAACACCTACACCACAAAAAACAAAAACACAACAAAACACCACACATACACATGCGTACACTAAACAGAAAGGGGGGAGCAAGCCTCCCTGCACCCCCCTACTTATATATACTAACTCTGAGATCGCACAAACAGAGAAAAAAACTCAAGCACACACATTGTACAGTCCCATGTGCACACACACACACACACACACACACACACACACACACACACACACACACACACACACGCACGCACACACATCACACATACACATAAGTTACAAAAACGCTCACATATACCACTTACTCACCTGGAAGTTCGAACACAAACATCCCAAACAAACACTTTCTGTAATGTAGCATCACTGCATAAGCGCGGATTTGAAATATTTGCATTCGCACTTATGCACTTTTGCTATTCTGAAGTTTCGGGTTCATGCACTCGAAATGCTGAAATCTCGTTTCAGCATTTCGAGTATATGAAGTGAAACGATATATATATATATATATATATATATATATATATATATATATATATATATATATATATATATATGTGTGTGTATATATATATATATATATATATATATATATATATATATATATATATATATATATCACAATCTATACTGTCACAAATGTTATATGTGCCATTAATATTGTCAAACACCTACATATTTACTATGTGCATCACCAGAACAGGCAGCACACATGCATCTGGTGTAACAACTTGATGGGTGTTCCACACCATCAGGCAGTCATGTTTATGCCACAAAAATAATTCCTAGGTATGGCCAATAAGATGTGTGACAAAGGTGGTACACTTCAGTTACACATCAGTGGAAGATGTGTAGGGAGGTACATGAAGAAGGATGCATTGTACTCAGTTACTGATGTCATGAAGGCTGGGAAGTATGTAGGTATTATGGCCTCTGATGTGGATGTCTTTCACATACTCAGTACTTGTGTTACTAGGGAGTAGTCAGCATTGTGGCCACATTCTAGTGGATGTTCCACTTACCATCTACCTCAGGACACAGGTCACACACCTATTGGTTTGATTATATGGTGTGATATCCACATTATACTTGGGTTGTGAGTTTGTTTTCCAGATGTAACAAATCCCCCCCCCCATGACTTCTTGTCATTGCAGGTGTTGTCATAGCTATGGCAGCAATCTATGGTATGTGTTGATACTATCTGTATTATACTGATATCATAGTTGGAGTCAATGGTTGCCCACAATTTGTAGTCCTTCAGGCAGTTGTTTGGACACAGAATGTGTATATCATCTGTGATGTCCATCACTTAAATAATTGACAGGAAAAGGCATAGCAGACAGCCCTGATATACAGACCTGATCACTAGACCAGAGCTATAGGTTACTTCACACATTTCAACATAGTGAGATGCCACATATGTTATACACTGGTCCACACACTTCAATCAAAAGCATGCTCTCCAAACTAAAAACCTCATCAACAGCAGCCAACCTATTCTCCAGCTATTTCTTGAAACTAACAGCAGATGCTATTGCTATCTCAATCTCCACTCTCATAAACAGATCAATTGTTGAAAACTATGTGCCCAAACTCTGGAGAATATCCTATGTTACACCCGTACATAAAGGTGGGACCTCCACTGAACTTAATAACTACAGACCCATTGCTATACTCTCCCCCCTGGCTAAAATCCTAGAAAAATGCATCCATACCCAGGTGCTAAAATATCTCCTCGACAGCAACATCCTGTCACCTACCCAACATGGTTTCAGACCTACCCATAGTACCACTACAGCCCTCCGCTGCTTCACAGACACAGTAAATCATCTGTCTAAATATCTAACTGTATCTGTAATTTTTCTATGTGGAACTTTTCTCCCTGGGCCTCTGCTGAAAAGGGACTTTCCGGCTTAGTCAGATACCCACAGTTAACAAATGTAAAATAAATAAATAATAAATAAATAATATAGCTGTTTATGGCCACATCTGACAGTGTTGATTGAATACCTCAGTGTGGATTTGTGTCAAATGCTTTGGCCTGATCAGGTTCCACATGATGATAGTGTTGCCATCTTGCATGCCCTCAATGACCTCTTTGAGGACATTTATCATATGTAACAGACATAGGTTCATAGGTTCATAGGTTGGTACTAGGCTATCGGCCCTAGGGCCTAAGCAAGCCTAGCCATAACAATTCCCTGGATATTTCTTCCCACGATATTTACTTCTCCAGGACCCTGTCTAGCAGGGCGACTGACATGATCCCTGGGGTGAATTTCCTATCTCCCATCCAATCATCAAGGTTCCTTTTGAAGAGGGCCAATGAGGTGCTCTGCTTGATATGTATGGGCAGTCTATTCCAGAGTATGGGGAGTCTCTGGGTCAGGAACCTATCCCTCCAGCATGTTTTGTTCATTGTGATGACAAGGTTTAGATCCCTGGAGCGTGTGGCTCTGAGGGATTGGGATTTCTTTAAGTGGAGCATGTCCAACAGCTCAGGGTTTGACATGACCTTGTATGTTAAGCAGAGATCGCCTCTGATTAGACGATATGCCACAGAGTATAGCTGGAGTTTTTTTAGACGGTCAGTATATGGCATCTGCTTTACACCTGTGATTCTTTTAGTGAGGTATTTCTGTGGCCTTTCTAGCTGTTGCAGATGTCTTGTGAGGTACATACCAAATGGGGCATTATACTCTATAATGGGTCTAATGAGGGATGAGTATAGTGGGACAATGACCTCCTTTTTTCTGGATGAAAAGCCCTTAGTGATGAGGTGTGCCACATAAAAAGATTTCCTGACTGTTGTGGCAATGTTGTTATCGAAAGTGAGACCACTGTCCACCTGTGACCCTAAGTCTCTCATCACACTTTCGATGTTTAGTGTCCTGCCACCTATGTGGTAATTCATGGGGACATGTTTTTTTCCAAAGGGGATAACTATACATTTCTTGGCATTAAGCTTGAGCCCATGGCTCTGGCACCAGGCATCTGTTTCTTTAAGGACCTTTTATAGAATATCCACATCATTTGGGGATTCAATAATGGCTCCCAGTTTGCAGTCATCTGCAAACTTTGTTAGCCAGAGTCCCTTAGTGTTGGTCTGTACTTCAGAGAAGTAGATGCCAAACAAGAGTGGTCCCAGGACTGAACCCTGAGGTACTTCACTTGTCACTTGTCTGGAGCTGGATTTGGAGTTGGCTACTTTTACTGTCTGGGTTCTGTCAGTAAGCCAGTTAGCAACCCATCGAGTGACGTAGGGATTTATGCCCAGATTAGTAAGTTTATCTATGATTCCAGAGTGGGACATGGTGTCAAAGGCCTTGGCGAGGTCCAGATAGGCTGTGTGGACTGCCTTACCCTCGTCCACAGCTCTGGAGACTGATTCGAAGAAGTCAATCAGATTCAGGAGACAAGATCAGCCCTTCACAAACCCAAACTGGGTGGGGTCCAGTGTTTGAAGGTTGACAATGTCTTTGTTTATAAGTTCCATGATAATGCATTCCATGCCCTTGCAAATCAGGCTTGTCAGACTGATGGGACGGTAGTTCCCGGGATCCAACGTGGATCCTTCCTTGTGGAGCGGGATAACTGTAGCTGTGCGCCACTCAGTGGTACGAAGCCTGAGGTGAGGCTATGATTAAACATGACACTTAGGTGAGGTGCCAGTTCATTTTGTAGTTCATGTAGTACACAGCCTGGGATGTCATCTGGTCCCATGGATGCTGTATTCTTAGCTTTGGAGAGTGCGGTTTCTACCTGTGTGGCCATGATTATCGGAATTTGGCAACCTTTTGGTATTGAGATGGGCCCTTTAGGGGGTGAGAGTGGGGTAAAGTTGGCACTAAATCGATCTGCCAGTATATTGGCAATATCCTTGGGATCAGTATATTTAATGCCATTCTGTTCTAACTCAGAGCAGATCTGAGCATTGCCATTTAGATTCTTGACATAACTATAGAATGCCTTGTGGTTTGTCTTTGGAATCTTTGGCAATTTTATTTTCGTAACTAGCTTTTGAGGATTTTATGAGGGATCTCAACTTCTTACTGAGGCTGGTGAGGGAGTTTTTTGCATCCTGGGATTTTCCTCTTTTTTGCACCAGTTTCTTCTTTCTGTTGTATAGTTTGTTTATAGCAGGAGACCACCAGACTGGCTTCCTTTTTTTGGAGAAGAGCATCTTGGTTCTATTTGGGATGGCACGATTCATGCATGAGTGGATGTGCTCATATAGTGCCTTAGTGTAGGATTCTGCAGTCAAACTTCCAGATCCCATCTGCGTGGGTGTTGTGAAGTTTGTCACTTCTGACTTCAGTAGCTTGAAGTTGGCTTTGGAGAAGTTTTTTAATGAGGTTTCCTTACTGGGGGGTGGGGGTGGGATGTGGATGTCAAGGGTGATTTGCTTATGGTCAGACCTGACCAATTAGGGGGTGACCACTGGTGTGGAGCATCTATCTCCCATGTTGGTAATGACCAGGTCTAGGATATTGGAGCCCCTGGTGGGACAATGGATTAGTTGATCCAGGGCGTTGGAATTTATGAATTCCAAGAACCGTTGGGAAAAGTAGTTGGTACCCAAGTAGTTTTCCCAATTAATGGCAGGGTAGTTGAAATCACCCAGTATTAGGGTGTTTGGTTGTATCTTAATATTTTCCAGTATGTTTAGAAAGGTATAGTGAGAATCTTGGGGCATGGTTGGGGATCTGTAGCAAGCTACAATTTGGATTGCAGTCTTACCTAGTGTTAGTTGCACCTGGAGAATTTCAGATGCATTGTGTTGGGAAACTAGCCTGGAGGTGTGAATATCCTTGGTGAATATGGACACTCCTCCACCTTTAGTGTTTCGGTCCTGGTTTTGTGGCCGAAAAGTGTGGTAAGAATTGTAGCCTGGTATTGCAGGGGTGCTCTCTGAAGCCTTGAACCAGGTCTCAGTTACTGCACAGATATCAATGTTCTCCATTTTTAGGAGTGTCTCGAGAGAGTGCATTTTGAGGTTTAGACTTCTAGCATTGAGTAGCATTACTTTCAGATTTTGCCTGATTCTATCTGTTACGGTGGTGGTTTTATCCTTTGAACCTTGCCTAAAAAAGGCACTATGGGGTGGCAAGAGCTTTAGCCAGTAACCTGAATCCCAGGGGTGACAGATGCAGACCATCTCTGGCAAAGCATCGTGGTTTGTCGATCATGTCTTCCCAGGCAGACAAATACTGGATCCCCTTTGAATGACACCAGAAGCTTAGCCAATTGTTGAAGTCAATCATTTTGTCCCTATACTGTGGTATCATTCTGGGCGAAGGCAGGATGCTACTCAGGGCTAGGGTCATACCTGCCTGGGTCACATGATCCAAGAGCTCTTCCATATCTCTTTTCATGTAGTCCAGGGAGGTACGTCTCAAGTCATTCACTCCAGCATGGACAATGCCAGAGTCGTATTTGTACTTGTTGTGGAGTGACTTGAGTGCATGCATTATGTGGCGGATCCTGGCACCTGACAGGCAGCTAACTGTAATTTTCTCCTTGTTCAGTCTGGTGAGTGGGACATCAGTGTGCCTGACTATAGAGTCACCTATGACTAAAGTGTTGGATACATTGTCTTGCCTTAGGGGCTGTTGTTGGGCGGCACACTGGTGTTGTGAGCTATGTGTCACTTTGGTTGTGACTGGTGTTTGTTTGCATTTCAGCTTTGGAGGTCCTTGTTGCTTGGGCAGGTTAATGTTAAGGGTCTCTGCATATGTGGGTTTAGTGTTGCTATGTGTGGGTGTTGATGGTGTGGGTTTTGAAGGGCTATGAGTTACTTGAGGTGTGATGCAGGTGTTAACCTTCTCCTCTTGACTGTCTAGCACAATCTTGGCAGAAGAGAGCTTTGCTTCCAGTTTGGCTATGTAAGTGCATCTCTCGCAGGTTGTATGTTGGGTGGTAGTAGGAGAGGATTGTCTGTGTACATGAGGCAGTTGCCGCATTGCCCCAGTATGCCCAGATTCACCAGGTGGACAGGAGAAATCACCGGAAGCTGACCCTTGGACATGCCTGTTCAGGTGCTTTTATGTAAAGTTTAAGAGCTGTTTTCCCTTACCTTTGCAAGGTACTTTGCAATTATAGGCTGTTTAGTGCCTATGATTAATTTCTCCTTATTGACAAGGAGAGCTGAGTGCTTGTATCTGTTTCAGGCTTCCTAGTGCTTTCCAGCAGGTTCTAGAGCAAGTGCTAGTCACAGGGGTTCAGATTTTAGTACTACTACTGAGAAACCAGCTAGTTTTAAGGGAAAATTTGAAGAGCAGACTTTCTGACACCTGGAATAGTTTAACTGTAGCCTCGCAGTGTTGCACGATGTGAAAAATGTGCAAACACACGCGTTTTTAAGCCAGAAAGTTGAAAGGGATCGAAATCAGGCCAAAAGGCAAATAAAATTACAATTTCAGAGCTGGAAACCACTCCTCTAGTGTTAGATAGGCAGTACAATGCTCACCAGTCCCACTGGTAGGCAGTAGGACTTCCCTCTACCAATGCAAGGTCTGGATAGCTCTGAGCACAGAAAATAAAGTCCTGAGACAAGCAAAGCTTGGGATATGTACTGGCTAGAAAAGGTGGGAAATGAGCAAACAAGATATTTTTTTTGTTGTTGAAACAGGCTAAACAATGCAATAATACAGTAAATAAACACAGAAAAGGCTAACATGCTTGAGTGTGTATTCCTAGACAGTAAATGCAATTAAAACTCTACAAAATTAGCAATTTAAAACTTTTTTAAATGAAGCAAGGCAAGTGCACAACTGAAAAATGATTTAAGAGGAAGTAACACAGCAGAATAAGTAGCTAGTCTACATATACAGAGAAGTCTATATATACAGAAAAGCAGCTAAAACATACAAACACTTCAGATGCAGTGCAACCTAGAGCACTTGAGTTGTAGTATTAACAACTTACACAGGTCTGTTGCACACAGGCAGGATATTACTAGTGTCCATTTAGAGTGGGTCCATGATAACATGTTGTCTACCTCACAGTTGAGGAGAGTCAGGATGTGTCTATACACACATGCATCAGGTGGTGTCCCACCCAACTCAGATGGATGCATATTGATGTATACCCTTCTACAGGAACATAGCCCATGTGGAGGGTGTGTTGAGTGTGTATTCAACCATATCAGGAAGGTGTATGTGCTAACACTTGCCACAAGCAATCTGTGATGTTGTCACAACTCACTGATTCTGTGTGATAGGCCTGGATGAATGAAAGACAGTGCATACTGCCTATATTTATCTGGCCTAGGGTTTTGACACAATCAGATATCATTAAGAAACTCTCCCAACTGGGGATTGACCCTTACATGACTAGATGGGTAACCAATTGGTTCACCGACAAAACACATACTGTGAAAGTTGCTGACTCAACCTGTACCAGTAGAGCTGTTACCATTGGTGAAGCCCAGGGATCTGTGCTTGGCACTTTACTGTTTAGAATTTATTTCTTGACAGTTCAGTCTAAAGTATACAGCCCTTGGCTTACCATGTTGGCTGATTTTTGCATATTGGGTGCAATCATTGAGTCCACCAATGATGTTACCATATTACAGGAGGAGCTAACATAGACAAATAATTGGTGACAAAGCCACACAATCTACAAATAAATGCAGAAATATGTCTTTATTTTGTCCTTGTGAAAAGTGGAATTCCATGATAATTACAGCATTGACAACAGTCCTGCTATGCTGAAACACAGCGATGCAAGCACTGGGAACACATGTAGATAGCAATCTGAACTATGACCACCAAGTGTCTACACTGCCATTAAAAGCCTATGTTGTGCACATCATAAGTCTCACCATCATACTCAGATCTTAGGATTGTATGGCAGCACTGTACTCGGAGTTCATCAGAACACTTACAGAGTATAATTCTGTGTTTTGCATTTACCTCACCTGACACATGTAGCAACTGGAGAGACCACAGGTCTTTCTCATCAAGAAAACACAGGGCCTACAAACCATGTCTTGATGTATGTGGCTAGACTGAATACCATGTCACTGTACTCTGTATTGTATAGGATGAGGTGACTTCTGCCTAGCTTCCGGGCCAGTCTCTGATCCTGCCCTGGTGGGAATAGTGCATATCCACAAATCAAATATAGCTGATGACATCAGCAGTGTCTGTTGAGGAGAATATGGGAATAACATTGTCCCACACGCTGGTGTAAAGGACTCTCTGTAATGTCAAGCAAGAGCACAAACACACAAATCCACCCAGTTGACTGCAGTGAGAATAGAACCTCTACCTATCTAAGGTACATAGACAACAGAATTCAGTACTTTATGCAAGTGTGACAGCACAGTTCTGACGTTTACAAGACTACAAGTCAACTTATAGTAGATGACATCAGCAGGTCATGTTGAAGAGATGATTTTGAGAGGCCTGCATAAGTTCATAGCTTTATAGGTTCATAGGAGGTTACTAGCCTAATAGCCCTAGAGCATTTACAAGCCTAGCTGTATCAAAATACAGTGACCCTTATTGAGCATTGTTAGATGGTCATTGTTAGCAGAGCGAATTTGTGATCATCACTGACTGGCCCTGTCTATGAAGGCATAGGTGCCAGCCCAGGGGTGAATTTACAATCACCCATCTGGTTGTCAAGGTTATGCTTGAGTAAGGTCATTGAGAAGCACTGCTTCACATGTAGTGGAAGCCTATTACACAGGAGTGGCAATTGTTGGGAGATATACCTGCCTCCGCAGTATGCTCTGTTTATGTCATAGGCTAGGGTGAAATCCCTGGAGCAAGTTATTCTTGTCCCATTTGATTTGTAGATGTTTTGAATTTCCAGCAGAGCAGGGTCTGAAATTAGTCTGTAGACCAGACATAAGTCACCTCACAGCAGCCTGCACGATACTGAGTACAGTGGCAGGTCTTTCAGTCTTTCCATGTATACCATGTTTTGGAGGCCCTGGATTCTCCTGTTCACAAATCTCTGTTTTCTCCAGTTGCTGCAGGTGGTGTGGTACAGACAGTAGGGAGCATTGCACTCAATTCAGGGGCAGCTTGTGCTATAGGAATACAGGACTGCAGCCCCCCAGCTGTAAAAACAACAAAATAAAAAAATAATGTTTGAGTCCCGGAACAAAATAAAAAAATAATTTTCAAGTCCCGGAACTTCCTCCGTACATGCATGATTGCACAGATATGGAACTCCATACTGCTTTGTCAGCATTCCGGATAGGAGGAAGGGTCATCTCTGCCCTGCAGCCCAGAAGTCTCTGCGGTGATGACTGCACAGAATGGAAGATGTCTGCAGGCTGGAGCCTGCTCTCGTGTGAGTGAGCCCCCAGGAAGGCACTGTAGCTAGAAACCATCCCCACTAAGACAGTTACCTGCACAGGACTATATAGACTTGTGTGGCTGTAGCCATTTTCGGACTATATGGACTCATGGCTGGAGCATGTTGGAACTGTTACTGGAGCCTACTCTCTCATTTTCAGGTAGGGAACTGAACCTAGTGTGTGTGTGTGTGTGTGTGTGTGTGTGTGTGTGTGTGTGTGTGTGTGTGTGTGTGTGTGTGTGTAATGCCTCAAGTGCTAGATGGTGTAGAGAACAGGCTTTAACCCTGTACCTTGGGTCCAGGTGGCAAGAGCCTGAATTCCCTACCCACCACCATTTGTAAAAAATGTACAGATTTTTCCCTCATACTTGTTCTGTTCCTCATAAAAATCTGTGGTTTCTGTATTGATGTGTCCTTATAAAGTCAGTAGTGCATTGATGCAGTGATAGCATTGTTGCCTGACAGCTGCAGGTTCTCTGGTTTGATTCTTGGCTGGGGTACCTTATGTGTGGAGTCTGCATGTCCTCCCTGTTTTGTGTGGGTTTCCTCTGGGTGCTCTTGTGTCCTCCCATCTTACAAAGACATGTGTCTGTCTAGAGTGTTTCTCCCTGAGCTGAAAATTGGCTTTGTTTCAAGTCAGACTTTCCTGGTTAACAAATGTTAAATAAAAAAGACAAACATTTGAATTTCTGACTTCATATTATTCAGAAAGTACATGGTAACACAAAAGCTTTTATTCTAGCAATTTTCTAAGTTTATAAGATGGATATTTGAAATTTGTCTCAATTTTTGGGAATGTATTCCCCCATTATTGGCTTTGTCCAGGTTTTTTGTGCTAAGGTTGAGAGCTATGGTAAGAACTGAATTCACTGAATATGTTTGGGGGTGGTTTTCCCCCATTACTGGCTTTGTCCAGGTGTTTTTTGCTAAGAGGTTGAGAGCTATGGTGAGAAGTGAACTCACTGAATATGTTGGGGGCTGTATTCCCCTATTATTGGTTTGTTCAGGTGTTTTGTGCTAAGAGATTGACAGCTATGGTGAGAACTGAATTCACTAAATGGTAGTCATTTAAGTTTCAGTCTTCCTGTCTTTCACAAAACAGTTGATTTGGCATAGCGCTATGTTGCTCTGACTGTTTTGCACAGGGTACCAGGTTCAAGTCTTGGCTGTGAAATGTATGGTGGTAACACATCATTTTATTCTAGCAACTTTCCAACATTATACAAGCAATGTTTCAAATGTGTCCCTGGTGTTTGGGATTTTGTCGCCCCCAATAAATTTTGGCTTTTTCCAGATTTCTTGTGCTGCAAAGTTCAAAGATACAGCCTACTGAGTAGATTTTACAAGGAGCTGAGAGCTACAGGAGAGCAAAAGTTTAGTGCTGCTTAAGTTGAGTCTGCTTGCATTGTTAATAGCACAACAAGTAGTGTACTTGCTTTTGATGCAGAAGGCTGTGGGTTTTACTCCCACAGTAGATAGATGCATTGCTGATACTGTACTGTGTTGCAAACGGGTGGATGCAGCACTCCTTTTTGGTGAAGATACCTAGTATTTATGAACCTGTTATCAGTTTGAAATCCATTCCCTATTGCAATATTACTAGCTTATCATTTTTTAGTGTAAGATGGGCAATTTATTCCTCAAGGGCAACAGGCACTTTATTTGTAGATGAAACAATGAAATATAAAGTTGTTTGCCAGCAGCAACTTCTTCATTAGTTACAGATCTCTTTAATGTGGAATTATTTAGATGACTTTTACTTCAGTGATTGTGCATATGTACTGATACTGATGGACTGTAAAAGTTTGAGTAGACATTAATGATGGAAATGATCTGATTGGGCAGTTTTGTCATTACTGGTGCATTCATTTTGTTTCATTGTTTACAGGAAAAATATTCAAAACAATAAATTTAAAACACCCTCTAAAACTGTACTGTATTGTACAAGGAATATAATTTAATACAATCAGGAAGGTGTATGAAAGAGCATGTGTATGTTTCATGTGCAAGGGGCCTGTGATTTGAAACCAGCCCAAACCCAAAGTTAATCTTTATCTGCCACTGGCAAAATGTATTTTCTTAGAATATGGGTTTCAATGCTGTTTCAATGAACTTGAGTTTCAAGGGCAGAGAAGTTTTAATGCTAAGTCTGTTTTCATTGTGAGACTGCATTGCTTTGTTTAGCAGATATCCATTAATGTTTGCACTGTAAAATGCAAAATAAAACATTCAAATGAAGTCTAAATCATCGCAGAAGTAAAGCAGTATGCACATTAGTGTTTATGGTAAATGGGGTGAAATAGCCAAGTAATGGTTCATTGGAATGGCTGCGGGGGGGGGGGGATCCATTCGACCATGATTTTGTGAGGGAGGAAGGGCAAACTCAGACAGTCCCGGTTGAACTATACCTCGTAACTGTCCAGATTTTTGCAGAATGAATAGATTTTTGCTTCTTATTTTTAGATTATTCCTCATAAAATTTGTGATTTTCTGGCAAATCATTTAGGAATGAAGTCACTAAATAATGACAGACACTGAGTTTCAGACTTCATAACCTTCAGAAAAATGCATGCTTAAGCAAGACCTGTTATGCTATCAACTGTCTCAGTTTATACAAGAGCAATTTTTAGTACTGTTTATATGTTCCCCCAATATATTTGGCCTTGTCCAGATTTCCTGCATTAACAGGTTGAGAGGTACATGCAAATAAATTGCTTCATAGAATTGGGCATATCCAAACCTCTCAACTGTCCCCAGTTTTGGCTCAAAATGTTGCTCTTCCCCTAACAATCCCTCCACAAAATGGCAATTTTGGAAGAAAACATTGAGGGTTTGCAATTAATAAATAACTGTAATAATCAGAGTTATATATTACTTTTATTTCAGAAATGCATGCAGATTTTTTTATTTTGTCAGATGCTCAAGTTAGCAGTACTAGTATTAAAAAAGTGTCCCTTTTTGGACACGTTCCCAGCTGTATTGTGTGGCTATTTTATATTTTTGCATCACATTTTTGGTCTGTTTTTCATAAAATTGTGTTTTTTTTTGGCAAATTAGTGGCAAATCATTAAAGACTGAAGTTAGAAAATAATGACAGACATTTCAGTTTCAGATTTCATACCCTTCAGAAAATTCATACTAATGCAAGCCCTACTATTCTATTATCTTTCTAAGTTTATAGGAGCAATATTTAAAAATCATTCTTATTTTTGGGCCTTTGTCCAACTTATATGTATGGCTTTGTCCAAATTTCTTGCTCTGAGGTTGGGAGTTATAACAAATGTGTCAGGGCCATCACAGTCAGCCAGAGACATTTTAAATTGTGACATACTTGTTGCACCCCACTCCCCCATGTAGTGACTCTAGATGTGTCCAAGCAAGGCAAGGAGCAGTTATGCAGTGTAAATGTGCAGAGAATCCCCCCATCTAATGTAGACACAAGTACTACAGTGGCTTTTCATCTGTGTTTGATTTTGCAGAATGTTCTGGCTTCTGTCATATTTTTATACTGTTGATTTATGCTTATTATTATTCAGAAAGTGCCTGTTGCTCTGTGTTTAAGTAGCAATGTTTTAATGACCATCAGGTAAGCTTGTCTGAGATTGTAAGATGCAAGTAAGTTTTAATAAGCATACTGTTAAAGAATTTCCAACATTGAAAGCCTTTGTGTTGTTGCCATGCAGAGAATACTTACATAACTAGATAATGTATAAGGCTTGGGTATTGAAATGCATATGCAGTATTTGTAATAAAGGACAGGAATATATTATTTTAAGAAGCTCATTACATTTTTTGGAGACTTGCAGTCATCTTTGCAGGCTTTACCTGCAAACTATGCAGAATGTCAATCTATAGCGTGTGGTCCATAACCTGTGCAGTAATCCTTTAAGCAATGTATGTTGAGCTTGTTTCTTGTTTTCTTTTCATTTTTTTTACTTTGATCATGTTTTCCTCATGAAACAAGCAGATAGTTGTTGTCAGGCAGCAGGTATTCTTTGGATAAGAAACATTTTTACAAGGTGGGTATCACAGAGATTGCTATTTTCAGCATGTTACTTGGTACTTTAATAAAGTTGAATATAAATTATAATTAGAATTGCAGTGCAAGGAAAAGTTGTTTGAGTTGAGTGCTGCTTGTTTTTCTTATACTTGATTTTGACTGGCATTCCAGTAATGTATTTAAAAAGTAATTTATTTTTTCGTGCCTCACAACCTTTTTGTTTCCATATAGATTTTAAGTAAGCTGCCATGCAGCCAATGCATTGAAATTTTTTTTTTCTTCTACACTTCATTTTGTCTTGATTGGACTCTCACAATGATGGTTTGGCACCCAGGGCAGCGTATTTAATTAAAGTTACAGGTTTTGTGGTTTTGAGCATAGCCCCTCCCCTTTCTGGTTGGCCACACCCATTATCATTGACCCCACCCATTCAGCTGTCTCCTGCAGCCCCCCTTTGATTTGAAGTCACCAGCCACTACTGACTCAATTAGTGGTTTGATAAGGGTAAACTACATCAGTGCTATGACCTCCCTGGTCTTGGATGTGATGGATTTATTTATGAGGCGTGCAATGTAGAATATGTGTCTCACTACTATGGATGCATAGTGAGTGAAGTGTAGATTGCTATCAACATATATTCCCAAGTCTTGCTATATTTTGTTTGCGCTTAGAGGGGTAATATGTATAGCATAATTAGCAGGAGTTGCCAAAGGGGACAATGAGGCATTTTTTGCTTTAAAGTTCAGTCTGTGAGTTTGACACCAATCATTTGTCTATGTCAGCCCATTCTGTATTATGTTAATGTCATTGGAGGACTCTATATGACTGCATCCAGCTGACAGTCATCTGCAAACTTGGTAAACCACAGGCCATCTACCATTGCCTGAGCTTCAGGGAAATACTTTCCAAACACTTAATGGCCCAAAACAGATACTTGTGTTATTCCACTACTAAGTGGGCTAATGGTGGAGGTGCAGTCCCCAACTTTAACAATGTGGGTCCTGTCAGTGAGCTAGCTGCTGGCTATGCATCTAGTAAAGTATGGGTTAATTCCCAGATGGGAGATTTTCTCTGTGATATTTGAATGGGGGACTTTGTCAAATGCTGTCGTTAACTCATCATAAGTGGTATGTCCTGTAACTGTCATCCAGGTCTTTGAGGTCAGTACCAAAATAGTCCACTAGGTTTAATAAGCAAGTTCTACCCTTGACAAAACCAAAATGGGTCATGTCAACTGTGATGAAGGTCACCTGTGTCCCTGTGGATAAGGTCCATGCTGATTCCTTCCCTAGCCTTGTAGATAAGACTTTTTAGGCTAATTGGTCAATAGTTCTAGGTCTGCATGTTAACAGATTGATGCGCATTTGATATTAATTTCTGTAGTGTAGGTGATACATGTATGGAAAAAATACTAAGACACCAGGGTTGCAGCACCTGGGGGGGAGAAAACACATGGTTGTGTTGTAAATATGTGACATATTGTTAGATACGGCCTTCCATTTGTTATGTTTCCACATGTAATTTAAAGTCATAGACAAGAAATGGACAGTAAACAGCAGTAACACATAATAATAGTTACTTTTCCATAGTGCGTCGAGCAGCAGGTTTACAAGAAGGTTGTCAAACTGTTTGCACATGTGAGATACACATTTACAATACTATCCATGTTTGGTCATAGCTAAGCAGTGTGCAAACTGAAGCCGCATTGCTAAACTCTGGGAGTTAGTATTGAGTCTATCAAACACACCTGCTGCTTAACTGACTGTGTGGCAGAAGGGGTAAATACATTGATACATTTCTTTTTGAGCCCAGGTGATATGGGGTTTGAATCCAGCTGTATCTACCACACAGAAGACGCTTTAGCTGAGAATCGAACAGGACAACGTCTTTCTATGAGGTGACAATGCTACCGCAGCACCACCACCACAGTACTAAATACATCCTAAAAGATACAGAGCCAGATTTAATAAAGCCTACTCAAAGTGTGCACAATATGTATTCAAGAGCATTCTTATCACATTGTTGTGCTTTCTAGTCATGCAGAAAGATTACTCTAACTGTACATGTAGCCTACACTTTGTGGTAACCTTTATGAATCTCTATCAATATTTAAAGCTGTAAGAATATCAGTAGGAAAACTAAAATTAGGAGGAAGAAGGTATGAGTTTGGTCTGTGTTGTCTGTTTACTCAGAACAGTGTACACTTAGTGTAGGCTTTATTGAATCTGGAAGCAAACCAAAATAAATAAATAAATGGCCAGAACTCAAACAGTGGATAATGATTTTAATAAATAAAAATAAATAACAAAATGTATCCAACAGATATAGGAAACCAGTTTCGGCTCATGCTTTCATTGGTGCCTTATAGAACAACAAAATAGATCAGCATATATAAGAAACCACCATTAAAGACATACCCAATTTAACAATCCACATGTGCTCCATTTTGTTAAGCAATTCATGCCAACCTAGCTTGTTTGATAATTATCTATAATTTATATATAATTAGAAATATCCCAAAAATCACAATTTATGTTTGTTAAAAGGATCTGTTCTTCTGAGGCTGAATTAGAAAAACATAATGAGGAACTCACTCATAGGTTCCTAGCTAGGGGATACAATATTTCTGCTATTTGTAAAGCTCAGAATTTGGTTCATTCTATGGAGAGAAATTCTTTGTTAGAATATAAAAATAAAGAAAAATGTGTCACTCATACTCATTTTGTTACCAGTTTTGGTAGCGATACCCATTTTTTTTGTGATTTAATTAATAAAAATTGGCGTATCCTTAAGGCTGACCATAAGCTTACTAAACTTTTGCCAACAAATTGTTCCTTCACTTATAAGTGTGGGAAAACTATTGGAAGTTATTTAAAACATTTTAAAAACCAACATCTTATATGGGTCTCACTAAACAATATTCTTTGGAAAGTACACCAACATTTGTGTGTTTTCCATGTGGTCATGGTACAGCTTGTAGACATGTCTTGAAAATTAGCCAATGTTCATCTTGTAATACATCAAAGGTGTTTGATATTCGATGTTATAATGATAGTTCTTCTGAATACATTGTTTATTTGGCACAGTACAGCTGTTCTGCTTTTTATATTGGACAGACCTCTAGACAATTCAAGACTCGTGTTTATGAACATTTAAGTGACATTAGAAATAAAAAACCTGTCTAATGCTTTGTATAAACACACCTTGGAACATCCTATATCTGTTTTTATGTTTACTGCTATAGATCGTATAGTTTTTAAAGTCCAACAAAAAGGAGCACATTTGGATTGTTAAACTGGGTGCACTTTTTTCTCCCGGGTTTAATGGGATTTTTTGATTGTATTGGTGGAGGGAGGGGGGAGTGTCTTTAATAGCATTTTCTTATATATGCTGATCTATTTTGTTGTTCTATAAGGCACCAATGAAGACATGAGCTGAAATCAGTTTGCCTATATCTACTGGATACATTTTGTTATTTATTTTTATTTATTAAAATCATTATCCACTGTTTGAGTGCTGGACATTTTTTTTGGTTTGTTTTTTTTTTCTTTGGCACTGTACTTCTGCCATATGTGCATAGTATTGGTTTTGATTTATTGAATTTGGCCAACACACTATACTACAGATTGCTGAAAGTAATCTTTGAAATGTGCATCTATTGCACATATGCATGTTCCAATTATACAGATTACAGTTTACAGCAGGGCAGTTGTGCCACTGGTATAGAGTTTTAGTTTAATGAAAATATTACTAAAGAAATAACAGTGTTGTATAGTTGTGAATTGTGGTATTTGAACTCATAACCTCTGACTACAGTCTAATATTGAACTCTTACAAATTGGTTTGTGCTACAGGCGAATGCATGCATACTTGATTTTGCACATGGGATATGCATGCTTAATTTGATACAACTTTATAAAATACCAAAAAACTATCTTTGACTTTTAATGCTACGATGACACTTTTGTTCTGCTGTATACATACCACTTGCTTCCCTCAGTCTCTCCAGTCAAGCAATATGGGCCTGCACATTGAATCTGTGCTCTCTGGCAGCTGGGGAAAGAACAGAAGATAATTATGTGTACCAGTCTTGCCTATATTAAGCTTTCTAGGTCTTCATACTAACACAGCTGTGGGATGTCCACAATCTCAAATTCCTCCAACCAATGGTTTAGAGTATCTCTTTTTCTCCTGTGTAGGCCATTAAAGTAATGCCTACATTGCTCTCCAGTGCGTAGGATGCCACTGACACTGGATAAAGCCTGGGCCAAACTATTCCACCCCTCAGACTTGTATTGGCAGCCAGAACAGTCCCCATGCAGAAGCCTTTGGCTGTGATGCTTTACCAGGAATCCAGTAAATATCCTGGACTCCTGGACACCCCACCTCTGTGCCCCAAACCTGGCACCTTCCCCACTAATTCCAGTTATCTACCAGCAGAATTAGAGCAAAGGAGACTGATGTTTTTCTGCCGATTCCAGTTATAACATTTACTGGTAGTATGCAAACCCAAGCAGCACGCTTGCATGATATTAAGCAGAGAACAGCAATGTCAAGCAGGGAGGAATTTAATAATTTAATAATTGCAAGTGGAAGGTTAATCTGACACTTGGTCATAGCTTGAGGGGTGTCTACTGATGTAGCCTGGAAATATATATTAGAAATTGGAAGGTAACTGTTAGGTGAGTTGGGTTTGCAAACATGCACTGGGGGTATAAATGTAATGACCTGATACATTTGTTTTTACCTTTATACACTGAGAAAATTGATTTTTACACTATAGAATTCAAACCTATGCATAAGGAACAAAATATTTTCTTCCAAATCATTGATTTTACATCTATGGCACAGAAGAAGTGCTGCTTAGACATAGTCAGGAATCATACATAAATACAGGTGACGGTATGAGTTGTTACACATATATGTGTGTGACCTGACAAGGTTATCGGATATAGATCCAGTTGTGTATGCATCTTAGGTAATTGTGAAGGACATGCAAGTCCATATAGCAGAATTATAGTTACAAAAATATAGTACACAGTATACCTTCAGTCATACATTTGAAAACACAGTAATAGTGTCTCATTCCTCATACATATAATCCATACCAGCTGCACTATCTAAAGTGTTACAAGTGAGACTGAATATAATGGGAAGAGGAACAATAGTAAAAGTGAATGGAATATCCTGTATTAGAACCCAGGACCATGTGTATGGCAGTCCTACACTTACACCTGTTGCCATAAGAATGTTGAAATAACACTTCACTATTTTTTGGTTCATTGCTTAAACTGCACTGTCACAACAGGAACAAAAAAGGTGGCACAGCCTGTACTGGAACCTAGAACCATCTGTACTCCAGCCATGCACTTACACCTGCTGCGTAATCATGCTGCCATAGTGGCAGTACTTCCATTGCTCTGTCAGTGGGTGAACTGTCCAAAACCACATGTGGCAGGCCATGAGGTTATGGTCCTGGGTGTCTTCAAGAAGGGAGTTCATCCAGCAGATGTCAGTCACATTCAGGTAGTAGCATCTGACCTTGGGTGTGGACATGCCAGTGCAACTCCTGGCAGAGTCAGTTCTCATGGTTGTGGATGAAAATGTTACTATATGTATGTTAGTAGGAGGAAGGTTTTAGGCCCTTAGGTGGTGAGTGAGTGTGTTTTGTGTTGTCTCTTAGCCAATGTGAGGGAATATTGAACATGTCAACATCTGCCTACACCTACAGCAGCTGCTGGTGCCCCCTCTGACTCCTTATCTTTGTGTGATTGTGGTAACCTTGGCATTGGTGGTGGGATGTGTTCTGCTTCCCCTTGTTGATCCTGTTGATGATGTTTTCTCAGGATGATGTTGTGTACCATGGCACATACTGTGAATATTTCTGTACATATCTGTGGATTGTACTGCAGGGCTTCCCCAGATGTATCTAGGCACTCGAATCATGACTTCAGCAGCCAAAATGCACACACTCTATGGCATTTCTGGTTTGAGCGTGTGCCTCATTATGGCGTTCATCACTAGGTGCATGTTCATTTCTGATGGGTGCTATTAGCCATGGTTCCAGTGTATAACCTGCATCCAACAGTAAATGACCCTGTGGGATATCCCTCCAGCGAACATCTGATACAGTTGGTAGGTGTGCCAGATATGTAAGTTGTAGTAACTGTTGCCAGCACACATGGTCAAGATGATTGCCTTAGCATTACACAAGTTTTGGCAGTTAATAGAGTGGACGCCCTTTCTATTAATGTATAGCCTTACATGTTCCCTGGGTGGTGCCTTCATTTCTATATGTGTGCAGTCTATGGCACCCAGTACTTCAGGGTAGTGTGCTACAAGGTAGAACTCCTGCATATTCCTGGCCCTATCTCAGGAGTATGGGGAAAATATATGTGGTCACTGGCATGTTGGAGCCTAGCATTCAGGAATTGATGGAGGATCCTGGATGATGATGCCTGTGACACTCCCTTCCCTGTTGGTCTCTGAAAGGTACCTGTATCTAAGATTCTAAATGCTGCACATACCTTTGTCTCCACTGGGAGGGGTTCCCTCAGTTTTACCCTGGATTTGAGTTAGCTGAGGATGACAGAGGTTGCAAAGTTCCTGTAGTGTGTCTCTATCCACCCTGTAGCGCTCTACAATTTCTGCATCATGTAGGTTGTGATAAGCTACCCAAGGTCTGAAAACCCTTCTCCTTTTTGGACTTGGTCTATCAGCAGCAGCATAAATTTCAGCCTGTTGAACATACACATGAATTAAAGTAACAGCAGCACCGAACATTCTTTCTGTATAGACTCCTTTCAATGGCTGTATTCCAATAGGTTTTGGAATTCACAGGGAAAACCAGCACTGAGTCTCCATGGTTGCTTTATAGTTTGTTCAATAGCTCCTCCATCTTGGAATCTAAAATGTTGCACTTCCATGTGCACGTGCACACTGTGTAACTGGACCGTGTAGGCTTTATTGAATGTGGCTGCATCAGTATCCATTTAGTATCTAAGTATGCCATTTCATTTAATTCACAAAGGAAAAGTTATCTGCATCAATACAATTATCTAGTTTAACAGAGAAATAACATCATGTCTCAATTTACTTGCTTGATTTAGATTCTTACATTTGGATTTTACATAAAATGTCTGTTCTGTAATATTTGTTACAAGTTTGAAGTTGAGTGTTTAGTTCTTTAACACTCAGATCAGAAACTGGGTGCCTAACCAAGATTCCCACAATAAACTTGACTAAGTAATGAGTATTTTATACCATGGTTTAAAGTAAGACTTCTGGAAATTGGGATACTGTTGGCCGAAGGAGGAGAAGAGGTGGAAGGCATGCCTGAAGGCAGATAAAGGCTAGGACTGTCTTAGTGAGGGTCGGAACTTTGAATGTTGGCAGTATGACTGGTATAGGGAGAGAGCTAGCTGATATGATGGACCAAAGGATGGTTGGTATATTGTGTGTGCAAGAGACCAGATGGAAGAGAGCAAGGCTAAGGTGCGGTTTCAAATTTCAAATTGTTTTATCATGGTGATGATGGGGGAGAAATGGCATAGGCATTATCCTGAAGGAACAGTATGCTAAGAGTGTTTTGGAGGTGAAAAGAGTGTCAGATAGAGTGATGTTTATGAATTTGGAAATTGATGGTAATGATGAATGTTGTTAGTGCATATGCTCCACAAGTTGGGTGATGGATGAGAAAGAAAATTTTGGAGTGAGTTAGATGGGTGATGACTGTACAGCAGATTTCAAGGATGAGGAAGTGATGGGTAGGTATGGTGTTAAGCAAAGGAATGCAGAAGGTCAGATGGTAGTGGATTACACAGGTGGATTATATCATCTGAAGCAGCATAGGATGGAGGATGACATTGGTGATCAAGAAGAGGATGAGTGTGAGGGCAGCACCGAGGATCAAATGGTGAAATAAGAGAGTATACAGAGAAAGGCTAGGAAAGATGTGCAACAGGTAAGGGTGATAAAGGATAATGAGGGAGATGTACTCTCAAGCAAGCAGAGTGTGTTGAGCAGATGGAAAGAGTACTTATAGGGGTTGATGAATGAAGAGAATGAGAGGGAGATAAGGTTGGATGATGTGTGGATAGTGAATCATGAAGTGCAGTGGATTAGCAAGGAGGGATGAAGAATGGAAAGGCTGTTGACCTGTGGAAGCATGGAGGTGTTTAGGTGAGTGGAGTTTTTAACTAGATTGTTTAATGAAATATTGGAAAGTAAGAGGATGCCTGAGGAGTAGTGGAAGCTAGGTAGAGCACTACATGCTCTGAGAGTGTTGGAGTTGCATTGTGTCTTTGTGGATTTAGAGAAAGCATATGACAGGGGTGCCTAGAGAGGAGCTGTGGTATTGTATGAGGAAGTCGGAGTGTCAGAGAGTGGAGGAGACCTTGGAGAGGTGGAGAAGAGAAGAGATGAAGGTCAGCAGGACTAAGACAGAATAGGATAGAGGAGGATGCAGGAGTAGTGGTGGTGAAGGTGAAGAGAGGTGAAGAGGAGGAGTGTCAGGATTTGTGACAGATGAGTACCAGTAAGAGTGAAAGGGAAGGTCTACAAGAGGGTAGTGAGACCAGCTCTGTTATATGGGTTGGAGACAGTGGCATTGACAAAAGGAGTCAGAGCTTGAGCAGAGTTGAAGATGTTAAGATTTGCACTGGGTGTGACGAGGATGGACAGAATTAGGAATAAGTAGATTAGAGGGTCAGCCCAGGTTAGAAGGTTTGGAGACAAAGGCAGACAGGGAAGATTACGTTGGTTTGGACATGTGCTGAGGAGGGATGCAGAGTATATTGGGAAAAAGATGCTAAGGATGAAGCTGCCAGGTAAAGGAAGGCCTAAGATAAGGTTTATGGATGTGGTGAGAGAGGACATGCAGGTGGTTGGTGTGACAGAGCAAAATAAATGGAAACAGTTGATCTGCTGTGGCGACCCCTAATGGGAGCAGCCGAAAGAAGAAGAAGATTTTCACATCAGATGTGCTGACATGAAGATGAATAGAAAAAAAGGCATTTATAAAACATTCATTATTGCTTGCACAGCATATAAGGATAGATGCAGACCTAAGATACTTTGTTTAATGGCTCATATTTCTCTGCATATATTTTTTCTGACTCTCCTCATTTCTGTGTAAAGTAAGTTACTTTGATGGTCAGTAACATCATTAAGAAACTGACACTTAAACAGTGCAGTAAAATATATAGCATGATGTGCTATTCATTCAGGTGCTACGTCCTGTAGGGGTTATTCAGTGTATCATCCTTACTTTTACTATCTACTACCTCTGAAGAGGTAGTGTTACAGAGTCTTCTCATGGCCATAATTCTGTAACTCTTTTGTAATTTAACAAGTGAGACAGGTATTTTACCATGTACTTCAGTACCTTTTTCATTATTCTTGCTGTGGATAACTGGGTTAAGGATACAGCACTCAAAACTCTGTATGTTGCAAAAGTTTCTGCAAAAAGAGAAGACAATAGCCTCACGGTTCATGGATATTATCACTGTCAGTGCTAAAAGGATAACTCAGGACCTCAGATTCACAGACATGGTAAAGCTGCACCAAGAAACACTTCATTAGCAGCTGATTACCACATCTCTGAATAGAACATTGCCCTGTCAAATCTGACAATGCTGGTGTTCTCCTACCTGCCAATGCATTGTGGTAGTACAGGCATCTTCCAACATGCACCCATACATCCATTTGCATGCTCACACACACACACACACACACACACACACACACACACACACACACACACACACACACACACACACACACACACACACACACACACACACACACACACACACAAGCTGGCAATGAGCTCTAACAGACACATTCAGACTCATGGAACCACTCACTCATGCATCTGCATACACACACACACACACACACACACACACACACACACACACACACACACACACACACACACACACACACACTCATGTGCACAGAGAAAATGATTTGTCTGGCATATGGCTTAGAGGATTAAGAAGCTGTTAATGAGCTGTTTCCTGTGGTCCACTGGTGTAAGGTTTGATTCCTTCAGCCTACATTGCCTAACTGTGTGACTCTGATCAACTTATGTGACCAGACACTGCTCCTGGGCTGAGTCTGAAAAAGGTCAATACAAATAAATAAATACATTTGGCATTCTCACCTCCCGCAGGGTGAACACACACATGCAGTCACATTCATGCCTCTGCAGACACACACTCACACACACACACACACACACACACACACACACACACACACACACACACACACACACACATGATTGATTACTCTTGTATCTACCTATAGTTATGCTGTGGGGCACTTTTCCTTCAATAGGAGTGAATGGCTACACCCCATCAAAAGATGGCATATACACTTTTTCCTCTTTGTAATTGAAATAACTCAGTAGAGCAAGTTTCTGAATCAGTCTACCACATTATTGTGGTGACACTAGCATTCCTGGGGGGAAAAGCATATGGCTAATTCATATTAGCTGCTCCCCTGGAATGTTGCTTTGCATGTGACTCACCCAGTGAGATTGCTCTATGGTTTGGTCAGTGCCAATGCAGCTGAAGAGTGGTCTTTTTAATGCTTGGGCTTACTGTACTGTAGAAACCTTCAAAGTTAAGAGTCCACAGTATTGTAAGCCTTTTAGAGTCCTAGGGTACGAAATAATTAACACGCAGAACTGCAATTGTAGACCCTTTAACTATACTAAAGTTCAATTTCATACATAGTCAAGAACCTTAAAACAAAACCTTTCCAAAAGTTATATGCATGTTTATTGTCTATGGAGTGCAGAGCATTACAACCTGGTAGCTGTTTTGCCTTGTTATAAGAAACTGCCAGAAATTTTCATTTTGAACTGCACACTTGTATTTACTTATTAGTGCACTAAGCCCTTTACTTGATGCAGAGATCGATTAAACTTCATTAGTACTTGTACAGACATTCTAATAAAAAACTTTCAAAATTACATCTGATTACTTTAAAACAATAATTTTCTCTAAATTACTGTTTTTCTCCCAAATCCCATGATAAAAATAAAATATCCATGCATACTAGTGTTTAAAAATATAAACTAAATATTTATATAACTCAGTTTTTCAAGAAAAAGTTTCTTTATAGAAATGCATAAAAAGCTAAATTATCTTTGGATTTATTTCAAAGCAAAAGGCAAATACAGATTAATACTCTTAGGCTACAGTTGTTTCTTTTCTTTTTTTTTTTCTTTATTATATTTTGACAATTTTGTGTTGGACTTTGGAGTATTTCTTTGTTTAATCTGTATACCTTCCACTGGAACCAGTCAGTTAAATGTATATGGCTAGTGTCACTCATAATGAGCTTTGACAAGGGCATTTAGTGGTTGTAATTCAAATCTAATTCAGAACATCTTAGTGCAAGGCCTGTCAAAGATCTGAAATGCAGTGTAGCACTGAGGAAGGGGGATTTGGTCCCAATCATGGATCTGTGTGGTATCAATGTGATGTGTCAACAAGTGAAGTTAAAATAACAGGTTCTCTCAGGCATACTAAACTCATTTACAGTACACCAAATCTTGGGAGTATGGGGCTCCCAAAGTCTGAAATATGGGGCTATTAAAGCTCTATTCTATATACAACCAGGAAACTCAAGCTGTTCTTAAAGGTTTACTTAGCACTTCAACAGCTAAAACCATCTGCTTGGCTATGTATTTTTCTTTGTTTTTCTCCCTCTCAAACAGCATAGCTAGTTACCTAGATAGTTATTTATATTTAATATGCAGTCACCTTCATAATATCAGGATTAGGTTATCTTTAACTGACAGCACAAACACAAGAGAATCATTTAGTAAGAGTCAAATCATTACAGCCCTATTATGACTAATTATGCAACAAGTTACAAAATGTACATGTAGGGGTACATAGGATACAAGATAACTGTACATAAGTAAGTATATCCCCACTAAACCAAAGCAAAGCAAAAAAAAAAAAAAAAAAAAACCACCAAAGCAAAACACTTGTTGTGTCTTTTGGCTTTTCCTGGTTAGGGGTCGCCACAGCGGAACTCCAGCCCGCCAATGATTGGCAGTAGAATTTTACGTGCCGAGCTGCCGGCCCTGACACACAACTTTCAATGAAGGTATGCCCATTCACGCATGTCTCCACATAGAAGATGCTCTAGCTGAGAATCGAACAGGACAACATCTTACTGTGAGGCGACAACGCTACCGCAGCACCACCAAAACACTAACATAGATATACCCTGCAGCAGTGTATGAAACACAGACCACTTAACAACATATTATATATTACAAAGCCTGGTTAATGTTTTCTTACTTTTTTCTTTATCCCCTCCCATGCTAATTCTGGCATAAATGTTTCCATGAAGAAAATGCAGCATTTCTAATAGAGTAAGTGAAGAATAATTAATGTTTGTTAAAGACCTGATTACATTTTTCATTTGAAGACTATAAAATAGTCAGGGGGATTGAATAAAGCCTACACAGTCATTTTTCACTGCACACTGGCACAGACAGTTTCAGATTCAGTAAGCATTGTGTAGAGGCACACACCCCCACGCAGACAAGGTAGACAGTGTGTTATGCTAATTGCAGCATAAGCAGCTGAATTGCATGCTAATTAAACAATCCAACATGGTGGAGCTATTCCACAAGTTATAAAGCATCAGTGTAAACTCAATGCTGCTTTTTTCTGTGAATTCCAAAACGTTTGGAATGCAGCCATGGAAAGGAATCTACACAGACAGAATGTTAGGGGCTGCTGCTGCTTTAATTCATTTGTATGTGCAACAGGCTGAAGCCAATGCTGCTGCTGCAGCTAATAGGTCTAGGCTAAGAGGGAGAAGAGTTATCAGGCCCCATTTAACTTTTCACAACCTACATTATGCAAAAAATTGTAGAGCACTACAGGGTGGACTGGGACATACTACAGGACCTCTGTGACCTGTGCCATGCTCAACTCAGAGCCAGAGTCAACTGAGTGGAAACCATCCCAGTGGAGACAAAGGTATGTGTAGCTCTTAGAATCTTAGCTAAAAGTACCTTTCAGCGACCAATAAGGGACATGCTGGGGATGCCACGGGCATCAGCATCCAGGATCCTCCATCAATTCCTGAATGGTATGCTCCAATTTGCCAGTGACCACATATATTTTCTCTGTAGTTTTGAGGAGAAGGTCAGAAATATGCAGGAGTTCTACCAAGTAGCACACTACCCTGAAGTAGTGGGTGCCATAGATTTCACATATATAGAAATGAAAGCACCACACAGGGAGCAGGGTAGACTCTACATAAACAGAAAGAACTACCACTCTATCAACTGGCAAGTTATGTGTAATGCCAAGGGAATCATCTTGAATGTGTGTGTTGGCAACCATGGCAGTTACCACGACTATATATCTGGCACACCTCCTAACTGTACCAGAGATTTGCTAGGGGGGATATCTCACAGGGTCATCTACTGGGGGATGGAGGCTATGCACTGGAACCATGGCTGAAGACACCCATCAGAAATGCGCACATACCCATGGAAGAATGCCATGATGAGGCTCATGCTCATACCAGAAATATAGAGTGTATGTTTGGGCTGCTGAAGTCACAGATCCACTGCCTAGATACATTTGAGAGAGCCCTGCAGTACAATCCATGGACATGTACAGAAATATTCACAGCATGTGCCATGCTACTCAACATAATCCTGAGGAAACAGCTTCAGTAGGATCAGCAAGGGGAAGGGGCATACAACCCACCACCAATGGCAATGCCACCACAGCCACACACAGATGAGAAGTCAGAGGGGGAGCCAGCAGCTGCTGCGAGTTTAGGCAGATGTAGGCATGCTCAGTATGCCCTCACATTGGCTAAGAGCTAAGAGACAATACATAGCACATTCACTAGGGGCCTAAAACCTTCCTCCAACTCACATAAATATAGTAACATTAATGCCAGGCAACCAACACAACAGTTACCTCCTCATGAATTGGCTGTGTACTTCTTGCATCAGACACAGTCAGCCCTGAACTAAAACTGTGGCAACTGTTGCATTTACAAGTTAAGTCCTGAACCTGGAGTGTATTGTTTAAAAAATTGAATTTGTGACATATCCTTGCATTTCATTAGTTGGTACAGTACGCAAGTAAAAGGTAGGAAATTTGTACAGAAAGTACCTTAACATGTGACAGCAGAGACTTATTTGATTTATATGTGTCCATTACTAAGAAGTAGGCCTCAGGCATCAAAGATTCACACAGTCATACCTGTCAAAGGTACTGATGATCACTATGTGTCCTCAGTTTAGCACTATACATTTGTACTGGAAAATCATTAAAGAGAGAAGTTAGAAAGTTATGATACACCTTGCAGTTTCTGACTTCACAACCCTCACAAGATCATTCACTATAAAGTTGGAAACTGTTGATGCTATCAACTGTCTAACCTTCCAAGGCCAATATATGTCAAAGGTACAATTTACAGTTCAATATCACAAATGCAGATATACTAAGCACTAAGTTAGCTATGCACCCTGAGCATCAGACACAAAGCTTATGTATCTCTGAATCCAAATGATACAAAACAGGGATACAGCACAGTTATTATCAGTTGTACAGGATGTATGTGTGTGTGTGGGGGGGGGGGGCAGAAAGCCTAGGCTGACATAAAAGGTCAGTGAGTGTGTGTGAGTAGGAAAGAGAAGCAGGCAGACAGTTGGATACACCAACAAATGGCCAGTGAAACAAAATTAGTAAATGTAGTGTGTGTGTCTGCCGGGATCTTCCAGGTGAAACTGGTGTGCGAGTTTCTGCTTAAACACAGCCAAGCACTGTTCTGGCTCTACATCTTGGTATGTCAGACAGGTGTGAGCCATACATGGTTGAGGTGGCAGTTCATCATTGTCATCCCCAACCACAAGAACTAGCTCTGTCAAGAGTTGCACTGGCATGTCTACACCCATGGTCAGATGGAATGCTACTACCTGAACACAACTAATGTTTGCTAGAGGTGATTCCTTCAAGGAGATGCCCAGGACCATGACCCCATGACCTGCCACATCTGGGTATGGACAGCACACTTACTGATTGAGCAGTGGAAATACTGCCATTATTGGGGTGTGATCAGCCATGGCCACTTTAGCTGACAGCAGATGATGTGGCTAATCTACACCCATGAGGATGCCGTGCCCATCGCAGCAGACGTTCCATCACAGACACTACTCATTCCAATGTGACATTCATCCAATCCATTGAATTAGCAACAAGGTTGAAGCAGTCACACATGTCAGACTGTGTCACATCTACAACCCTGAACATTTGTCTGGAGCACCTATAGACATGTGCCTGTGCCTCCGTGATGGCCCTAGACATATGTTGAGGGGCATGTGAAGAGAAACCTGCACCAGATGGAGGAGGGACAGCAGGCCCCCCTCAGAACACCCCTATCAACCCTTCCGCATGGCACCACACTGACACTTTTGCTATGTACAGACTCAACAGGCACTGAAGCCACCGTAGCCACACTTCCCTGATCAATGGGCTCACCCTAAAACTATCCAATATCTGTGGTCTCACTGAAATGAGTAGGCATAAGCATACTGGCCGTGTCCATTGTATTTGCATGGGATGGCTGTATGTCAACCTCAGTGTCAGAGTCGACCTCTGTATCCCCGACTGTACTTCAGTTTGGCCACCATTATCACTACAGTCTGCTGATACACTGACATCACATTGCAGAGGGTCCACACTCCCACTGTCATTATCACCTGTGATAAAAAGCAACAAACATAGGAATAAATTAATACCTACACTTCTATACTGCAATATATGCTAACAAGTAGCCATTTTGCCACTATTGGAGACAGTACAGCAATACACACAACAGGCCTGACATCAACAGCACACTCTAAAATATTTCAGTGAACTGCTCAGCTTACTGACATAAAAATGTTTGGCTTACCATCTGCAGAAGAGATTCCCCTCTGTAATCCAGATGGTCCTGGAAGTAGTTAAGTAGTTAAGCAGGAGGTTAAGAGCAACATCATCACAATTAACAGTAACACAGGGGGTAATACTTTTACCCTTTATGTGTCCATTGACTATACTTTCAACAAGAATGACGACTCCAACCTAAGCTAATAACTGTAGTAATCCTCAACCCCCCAAAAAAAGACATGTCACACAGAACACAATTCTTGATTTCAATTGTTTTACTATATAACAGTTTTCAACTGTTCAGTTACCAAACTGTTGCTCCTACATCCAGCACATGCTATACTGAACTTTCCTGTGAGCTATCTGGATTCCTGATTTTGGCCACAAACTCTTCATTGGGTGTTAGTGGTGGTTCCCTTGCAGGCCCTCCTCCAGTAACCATCTGGTCATGACCCACTGCAGCTGCAGTCCTCTGTGCAGATGTGATCATGTCAGGGACCCTGTGACATATCTCCTTGTATATCTTGCCATGGCCACCCACGCCATTCACATCAGTTCCTATCTGTTGCCATATCTGCAGCCTACACACCATATCTCTCTGTCCTCTTTCCAACAGAAAAGCACCATGTTGCCTAAAGGCATCCAGAATCACCTGGTTATCAGCATCAGTGAAGGGGGGTCTCCAATGATTGACATGCCTGGGTGGCATACTCCTAGGTGTCCTAAAAGACAACAGAAGGAAAATACACATAAGTATCACACAACTACAAAATAACTGTTTACAGAACAAACAGAAAAGGTAGCCACAAAAGGAACTGTCCCTGAAACATTTGCACATATATATCACACATCATTCCATTTTCATGTATTGGCAATATTGGCAAACATGTATACCTCTGAAATGGCTTGGCAAACATACCCAAGACATCAGTACACTTCTAACTAATAAATACAGATAAAAGTGTAAAAGCTTTTGCTGCAGATTTTTCTTAAATACATTCCAGCATGTGTGGTATGTAGCTGACCAAATGGAAGCATACCTTAAAGTTCAGTACTCCTCTGTACAGATATATCCTAAAATATAGTGTTATCTGCAGTCTTCCCAATGTAAACAAGTGTCTTCATCATCAGTATGCCTAGCTACACAATTGCCTTTTTATATCATGTAGATTCAGGGCTGTTAGCATGGTGAAAATGCAAATGAGGTGTGAACTCTTAGAATTGCTAAATCCCCAAAAATTGGATCTGTGTAGGCGATGTAAACATAGTGCATGCATTCCCTCAGTGTTTATTTTTAATGGATTGCAACAGTAAATGATTACTGGTTGGCAGAAGGAAAATACAACAGCACTGCAGTCTGCCTTACTTCCACTGGGTGTGACAAGTTAGATCTACAAAGCGTTAGATGTAAGGATGGAAATGTTATTAAGTAGCATACAAGTCACAGGCTGTGTTCCTTAATATCAAACCTGCCCTTCATTTGTTGGAAACTGCATATGATATTATTTCCACATAATATCTTCACACATTTTAAGTCAATGATATAGAATGGAAGAATGGCCAACAAACACAGAAATCTAAGACAAAACTGTATATTTGCAAGCAAAAATCATGACAAGTTGTGTGATCACTAGGTGCATTGCATCCAAAACTAATAAATGTACAAATAATACTTGTATGGTTTGATATCACTGTAGGTACTGCTGCAGTTGGTTGTGTGCAGTTTGAGTTCAGTTCTTTGCTGCAAAGCTGTCTGGCAAAGAAGGATAAGGCACCCATCAAATGTTCTGAAGGTGCATTGGAGTAAGAGTTCAAATCCAGACCTATGTAGAAATATCTCATGTTTACTAACATTTTCTAGTGTGTATGTCATAGAATGCTTTTCCTCATTTCAACTCTAGTGTGTATGTCATAGAATGCTTTTCCTCATTTCAACTACCTCTCCTTGTTTTTTTCTTTCTTTTCTTTGATGGGAGAGGGGGCTACTGTTTGCACAATGCACAGCTTATGGCAAACACAGGAACTGGAGAAAAATGAATGTTGGGTTTGGCTGTGCTTATCCCATTTGCACAAAGCGTGGCACTGTGCAAACTGGACAACTGTTCAGACATGGCCCAGACAGTCAAAAATAGAAACCAGATGCATTCCATTAATATTACTAGGCATCGCGCAAACTCACTAAGTGGCTTGTGACTAATATAGACATCACTACCATGACCTACAGAGGGGAAACAGGGATACCCTTGACCATCGCATCAGGTTATTTAGGACTGCAGACAACCCACACCTCTGTAAGTATCAACTACAGAGAGTACTTGTAAGACTTAAAAGCTGAATATAGGCAAGACTGGTATTCATAATGGTATTCTGTTGTGTTTTGTTTTTTTTCCACAGCTGCCCATTGTCATGAGATAAATGTTTGAACCATGTGATTAGATTGGTGAGGATGAGGAATGCATGTGGTATGTATGCAGCAGAAGAGTAGAATTATTGTAGCATTAAAACTTAAATATATATTTTTGGTATTTTATAGAGCTGTATCAAATTGAGTATGCATATCTCAACTGTAAAAGCAAGCATGCATGGATTAGTCTATAGCAAAAAATAAGAGTACAATATTAGACTTTAGTCAGAGGCTGTGGGTTCATATACTACACTTCCTAACTATACAATACTGTTAATTCTTCAATAATATTTAAATTAAATTCAAAACCTCTATACCCTGCTGTAAACTGTAAACTGTATAATTGGAGCACACATATGTGTAATATATGCACATGTCAAGGAGTACTTAATGTAATTTGTAGTATAGTGTGCATCTGTTAGGAACTGGTAGTCTTAAAAGTAAAAGTTAAGATAATCGAGTCAAATAATTGCATCAGTGCTTTGTACGTTACATATAAAGGTACTAATCTTATCTCTTTTTTCTCTCACCCCAACCCTTATCTCTCTTTTTTATTTTATTTTTATTTTATTTTTGTATTTTTTATAATTGTATTATGTGTCATCAAAATGTGTCTATGCCATCCATGTGTACCACATAATTAAATGCTCCACAGAAAAATGGGGTAGGCTTGTCCCCCTCCACCAGCTCAAGGACTGTTGCCCAGCACATCTGGGAGTCAACCTGGCAGCACCACTTCTGCTGGCCCTGCACTCCCTGCCCCCTCAGGTAGTCCTGTCCTGGAGGCTGTCCAGTAGCACCCTCCTGGAGCAGTGGCAGAAGTGGTGATTTTATCACCCTCACTGAATTGCCAGAGATGATACATAGGCTTATGCACCACACTGTTGATACAGGCCTACACCAGATGGAGAGGCTGCTCTCCCTCATTTTGCAACATACCAGGAGGAGAAGGAGATTTCAAGCACTCCAGCTACAGGCAGAGTGAAGTGACAGTGATGACAGTCCAGTGGGTGAGGAATTGATTCTCACTGTCACTCAGCTTGATGACCATCCACACCCTTGCCTCAGTCATGGTGTCCCCAAACTTTTATGTCCATCACTGTCCCTGTCTTTTGTCTTGTCTGTCTGCAATTGCTTCCTCACCTACCCAATTTACCTCACCCAGACATTCCTACATTCTTTCCCCAACATTCCTCTCTCCACAAAAAAAGGGGGCACCTATCCCACAAAAAAAATTGTCCCACTCATAGCTCTCCATTTTGCAAATGTGTCTTAATGACACACTTAATTTGGTTCTATTGGCTATATAACTTGGTTGTGTTGTAGTCACCAATCTCTCTGCAGGTGACAGTCCAAATTCAATTAATATTTTCCACATATGTTCAGTTTACACTGATAAAGAAATGGATAGCTATGGTTCTGTCCTATAGCCCTACTGAACATTCCTGCCCTGCTTTCCTTTTATTTCCCCCCTGCTTACTCCCCATTTCACTACTGTCCTATATACCCATTTCACCTTTTTAATGCATTTTTGCATGAAGGTGCACATTTTGCACCAACACGCAGCAACAGGGAGCAGCAGAAATGTATTTACATGTATTTAAAATTATTAGATACTGTTGCAATGTATTTAAAAGTATTAGATATGTCTGTATTTGTACCCAGTACTATTTTCCCCCAACAAAGAATGCATCAGTGCATTAATACATGCTGCCACAAAGGCAGTTAAGCAGAAAGTGTATTTCATAGACTCAATACTAACTGTCAGACTGTCAGATTTTATCAATGCTGCTCATGTTGGTGCATTCCTTACTTATGCACAAACATGTGTATCTGGCATGCATGTACACTTTGCTAACCTTTGTGCAAACTGGCTGCTTGCCACACTATGGAAATGTACATATTAAGCTGTATTACTGGTATTTACTGTCCATTCTTTGTGTATGACATGAAAGTACATGTGTAAAGATTATATACTGAGGGCCCTATCTAACAATATGTCACATATTGACAATACATCCATCTGTTGCCACCTCCCCAAAGCACTGCAACTCTGCTGTCTCAGTACTGTTTCCACACATATATCAACCTCAGTACAAAATGTAATATCAAATGTTGTGTGCTATGCAATGCACATCAATCTGGCAACATGCAGAACTACAACTATTAATCAATATGTCTAAAAGGACTTATCTGCAAGGCTAAGGAAGGAATCAGCATGGACCATATTCATAGAGACACAGGAGACCTACAACACACTTGACCCTACCCATGTTTATTTATTTATTTGACATTTGTTTACTGGGAAAGTCTGACTGGGCAAGGGCCTGTTTTCAGCAGAGGACTAGGGAGAAAAGCTCATGTTGATTTTGTCAAAGCTAGGTCTTGTTCACTGAACATTGTAGACTTCTTGGATACTGACCCCATAGACCTGAATGAGGGATAACATGACATACCACCTATGTTGACTTATCCAAGGCCTTTGACACTATTCCCCCATTTGTGTGTCGTAGTGAAAATCTTCCATGTGGGAATTAAGCCATAAAGTTCTAAAGGGACAGCCAACTGGCTCACTGACATAACACACACACACACTCTCAAGGTTTTGGAATGCACCTCCACCAGCAGCAAATTACCATTAGAATACCACAAAGATCTGTGCTGGACCCTCAACTGTTTGAAAACTACTTCCCTGAAGTGCACGCAATGGTAGGTGAACTATGATGTACCAAGTTTACAGATGACCGGTAATTGGATGCACTAATATAGAGTCCCCCAATGATGGTAACATATTACGGAAGGGGCTGACACACACAAATGATTTGTGCCAAACTCACAGACTGAACCTTAAAGCATGCAATGGCTCATTGTCCCCTTTGGCAGTGAAGTACCCCTGCTAGTTATGATAAATAAAGCACCCATCTAAGCTCAAACATAGTGTTGTGAGACTTGGGCACACATGTTGATAGCAATATACACTTTCATCACGATGTGTCCATAGTGATGGCATACACATTCTGCATTGTGCACATCATACATATTGACATCACATCCAAGACCAGGGTGGTCATACCTCTGCTGTACTCTACCCTTATCAGACCACTAATTCAGTACAATGCTCCCATCTGTTTATACCTCACCAGACACCTGTAGCAGTTGGAAAAAACACAGGGTTGTGCCTGGGAGACTTCAGGGCCTCCAAACATGACATACATGGAAAGACTGAAAGACCTGGCAGTATATTCAGTATCCTGCAGGCTGATGAGAGGTGACCTATGTCTGCCCTACAGAGCAGTCTCAGACCCTGCCCTACTAGATATTCTGCACCTCTGAAAATTAAATGGGACAAGAATAACTTGATGCAGACTTCTCAACATAGCATGTGACATTAACAGAACATGCTGGAGAGACAGATATATCCCCCAACGACTCACACTCCTCTGCAATAGGTTCTCATTGTATGTGAATCAGTACTCCTCAATGACCCTGTTCAAGCTCAACCTTGACAACTGGTTAGATGAGTGTAAATTCACCTCTGGGGTGGCACCTATGTCCCTCATGGACAGGTCCTGTTGGTTTGGCTCACAAAATTGCACTGCTAACAATGACCATCCAACTATGGTTAATAAGGGTATTTCTGTTTTTACACAGCTAGGCTTCTAAACACTGTAGGGCCATTAGGCTAGTAGTCTGCTATGAACATATGAAGCTATGAAAGTATGCATGTCTCCTAACATTTTGTCTCCCACATGGCCTGCTGATGTCATCTATTATAAGTTCACCTGAAGTCTTGTAAAAGTCAGACTCGTCCATGGTGCTTGCGTAACATACTATGTTCTGTAGTCTATGTACCTAGATAGGAAGGGGTTATATTCTCACTGCAGTCAACTGGATGTGTTTGTGTCTCTGTGTCCAGCCAGAAGAGCAGAAGTGTGCATCCTACAGTTACCACTCCAATCCCATGGATTGACAGTATATTGACACTTGCACATGCCTACAAATCCATTCCATGCAAGCCTCCCAACTTCTTCTCTCCGGCATGCACTGCTGATGCCATCCACTATAAGTTGGTCTGCAGCTGTGTGAAAGTCAGACTTGTGCCATGGAACTTGTGTAAAGTGCTGAGCTCTGTAGTCTGTGTACTTAGGTAGGTAAGGGTTCTGTTTTCACTCAAGTCAAGTGTGTGTGTGTGTGTGTGTGTGTGTGTGTGTGTGTGTGTGTGTGTGTGTGTGTGTGTGTGTGTGTGTGTGTGTGTGTGTGTGTGTGTGTCTAAACAGAAGAGCAGAAGTGTGTATCCTGCAGTTATAACTCCAATCCCATGAAATGACAGTATTTTGATACTTGCACATGCCTACAGATCCATTTCATGCAGGCTTCCCAACTTCTTTTCTACAACATACCCTGCTGATGTCATCCACTATAAGCTGACCTGCAGCCTTGTAAAAGTCAGGCTTGTGTCATGGCCTTTGCATAAAGTACTGTGTTTTTTAGTCTGTGTACTTAGATAGATAGTGGTTCAATTCTCACTGCAGTCAACTGTGTGTGTGCATGTGTGTGTGTGTGTGTGTGTGTGTGTGTGTGTGTGTGTGTGTGTGTGTGTGTGTATGTGAGCAGTTGCTTGATATTACAGAAATATGATGCATGTAGGACACTGTTATATTCTCTTCAACTGACACCATTGATGTCATCAGCTATATCAGATTTTTGGATATGCAGTACTCCCACCAGGGCAAGTTCAGAGAATGGCCCTGAAGCCAGGCAGAAGTCACCTCATCCTGACATGGTTTAAATCTATCCACATACATCATAGCATGGTTTGTAGGCCCTGTGTTATGCTGCTGAGAAAGCCATGTGGTCTCTCCAGCTACTGCAGGTGTCTAGTGAGGTACATGAAAAAGAGAGCATTATACTCTATTAGTGTTGTAATGGCGATGTTATCACCATTGGTGGACTCATTGATTGCACACAATATGCAATAATCAGCAAACTTGGTAAGCAAAATGCCATATACTTTAGCTTGAGCTGTTGAGAAATATAGTTCAAACAGAGAAGGGCCAAACACCAGATCCCTGGGGTTTGCCAGTGGTGGCAGCTCTGCTGGTACAGGTTGATTCACCAACTTTCACTTGATGTGTTCTGTCACTAAGCCATTTGGTTACCCATTAACTGACGTAAGGGTTAATCACTAGCTTGGAGGTTTTCTCAATGATACCTGCATAAGAGATTGTGTCAAACCCTTAGGCCAGGTCACAATAGGCAGTATGCACTGTCTTACCTTCATCCAGGCCTTTCACACAGAATTAATGGGTGTGAAAACATCACAGGTCACCTATGGCATAACTCAGCACATACACCTTCTTGATATGATTGAATACACAGTTCAACACACCCTCCACATGGCTTATGTTCCCATACAACATTGTACATCAACATGCATCTACCTGAGTTGGGGGGACAGCACTTGAAACATGCATGTATAGAGACATCCTGACTCTCCTCATCTGTGAGGTAGACCAACATGGCATCTTGGACCTCTTCTACATGTACACTAGTAATCCTCCAGATGTGTGCAACAGATCGTGTGAGTTGTTAATGCTACATCAAGTCTGTTGCATCTGATAGATGTCCTCAAAGAGATCATCAAGGGCAGGCATGATGACAACAGTATTATCTTGTGGAATTTGAACAGGTCAAGGCATTTGACACAAATCCACACTGAGGTAATCAATCAACACTGCCATATGTGACCATAAACAGCTATATTACCAAATGGGTAAACTAGTGTATGACATGTGTGGCATCTCACTATGTTGAAATTTGTGACATGATCTATATCTCAGGTCCAGTGATGAGGTTGTCTGCTAGGCCCTTTAATGCCCATTAGTAAAATGATGGACATCACAGATGACATACACATGCTGTGTCCAAACATATGCCTGAAGGACTACAGATTGTGGACAATCATTGACTCCAACTGTGATATTAGTATAATACAGACAGTATCAACACATACTAAAAACTGCTGCCACAGCCATGACAATACCTGCACTGACAAGAAACATGGAGGGATTTTTTTGAAACAGGAAACAAGCACATCACCCAAATATAATGTGGACATTGCACTCTATAATTAGTTCAATAGGTATGTGACCCATGTCCTGATGTAGATCTTAAGTGTTTCATCCACCAGCATCTGGTCACAGTGCTGTCTACTCCCTTGAATGTAACACAAGTACTGGGTATGTGGAGGACATACACATCAGAGGCCATAATACTGTCATGGTTGCCAGCCTTCATCACACTAACAACTGTGTACAATGCACCCTTCTTCATGTACCTCCCTACACATTTTCCACTGATGTGTAACTGAAGTATACCATCTTTGTCCCAGTGCACTGTTACACAGCTTATTGCCCATACTGAGGTATTCTTTCTGGAGACTATACATGACTGTCTCATGGTATGAAACACCAATCAAGTTGTTACACTAGATGCATGTGTGCTACCTGTTCTGTTCTCGCAGTCTATATACATTGGTGTTTGACAAGATTAATGGTATAGTTAGACTTCATAATCTCGAATTTCAGTAACCTGAGACCATGAAGCCGAAAACCAGAATGCCAAAAGTGCATAAGAGTGAATTTGAATATCTCAAATCCGCACTTATGCATTTCCAGTACATCGAGTACAGTGTTATGGTGCCTGAGATTGCATGTGAGTGAGTGTTTGTGTGTGTTTTTGTACATTGCATGTGTGAGTAAGGGTAGGGAGGTGTAAGTGTGAGTGTGAGTGTTGGATTCATTGGTGTTTGTGTATGTGTGATGTGTATTTTTGTGCGAGTGAGTGGAGGATGGTGTGAGGGGATTTTTTTATGTTATGTGCAACCTTGAAGTCGGTATATATTAGTAGGGGGGGTGTGGGGGGCTTACCCCCCACATGGAGGGGTGCAGTGCAGCTTGCCCCCCTGTTTATATGCAGTGTAGGGTTGTATGGTTTGTGTGCTTTGGGTGGAATGGTGTGTGTGTTATGTGGTGTATGGTGTATGTATGTTCATGATGTGTGATTCAAAATTGTGGATTTCGGTATTGTGAATGGTTCGACTTTATAGTCTCGGGTTACTGAAATTTGGGATTTCAGTAATTCTAGATTATGAAGTGAAACTATATATATATATATATATATATATATATATATATATATATATATATATATATATATATATATATATATATATATATATATATATATATATATATATATATATATATATGTGTGTGTGTGTGTGTGTGTGTGTGTGTGTGTGTGTGTGTGCTATGCATACAAGGCAACTAGCATGTATTGCCCATAATGTCACATACAGGTATAGCATGTCCTAACACATCCTGCAGATATTTCAGTGCCAGGACAGTGTGCATGGTTACCATCATAGAGTGTGGATGTATCCAAATAGTTTTTCAAGTGTGTGTGCATGTGTGTGTGTGTGTGTGTGTGTGTGTGTGTGTGTGTGTGTGTGTGAGAGATCATTTTATATGGCAGTCCATGTCCTGTTACAGATCATTAAAACAGCTTCAATACAGAATGCCAGGAATGGGATATCACAATACTCTGCACTGTAAGTACACTGTCCTGTACTGTGTTTGGACCATATACTTCACATTCATACCTCTCAACTATCCAGATATTCCTGAGATAACCAGATGTTTTCCTTATCAAATGTGTGGCTTTCTGCCATATCACTGGGATGATCTCTGTACTGATGTGACTCAATATTACATACATTTGGGTGCATACCTCTCAACTGCCCTGATTTGTGCAGAATGTCCAGTTTTTGTTTCATATTTGTGATCTTTTCCTCATAACATTTTTGTTTTCTGGCAAGTCATTGGCTTGTCATTGCAGAGTTAAGTCAGAAACCGATGACTGACATTTGAGTTTCAAACTTCTTGCTCTTCAGAAAATTCATGGTAATGTACAACCTATTATTATTTCAACTGTCTAAGTTTGGAAGTTTAGTATTAAAAATCTGTCCCAGTTTTGGGCCTTTGCCCCCCCCCCCCATTATATATGCCTTTGTCCACATATCTTTCTCAAAGAGGATAACAGCTATGTTTGAAGTTTCATTCTATCACATTTCTATGTGACATCTATAGCAAATATGTCCCTATTTCTGGTTAGATGTCACCACATTATGTTGGCCTTTGTGGAGATATGTTTCAATAACAGATGCATAGCTATCTGTGAAGCTCTGCTGGCCATTGTGGCATTCCGTGCAAATCTGCTGAATGTAGGTGCTCTGATTTATACAGGATTATATCTATGTTCACTTACATGGTTTCCTGGCTGGTAACACTGTTGCCAGTCATGAAACCCAATTTAGGAGCACTGCATGGCATTAATATTCATTGAGCACTGGTGCTCGTGTGCACCATCACTCAAACATGTAAACTCCGTGTTGGCTTAGTGTGAAACTTACACTGAATCTATTGAATCCTGGGGATTATCTTTATATAATACTAAAAGTATACAGGAAAAGGCATGAGCTATACATAAAGCAAACAGAATTAATAGGCATCATGGCATAAAAAAACTAACATTTCCAACTCTGATATGTAAACAATAACTTGAAGACATCCATTATTTTGTGTTTAGCTATCTGTGTGTGTCTGCTAAGGATCAAAACCATATATTTTTTAATATTAATTAACTCATCTGTAGTATCTTAGCTCTCTTTCTATCTAGCTGGATGTTAAAGTCTTCATTGCTCAATAAAATGGTAAAGACAATGAATTTAGTATATTCTTGAAGGGGTGTCAGAGACTCAACAAGTAGAAGGCCCAAATAAGGGCCACAGCAGTGCTATTTTCTGCATTAACATAAACATAAACAAATCAGACAGCAAACTCTAGTAATAGAAAAAAACGGCTAGCAGTAAAAACAATAAAAGGCACTCGGCTATAAATAAAAGAACAATTTATTAGCGCTTTCGTTTAGTACAGTCACCAAACTTCTTCAGATAACCTCCATATAAGAATGTAACTGAATATATAGTATAAAAATACATGACATCACAAGTACAACCAATGAAATTGTTAGCAGCTGATTTCAAAATATTTTAAAGTATATGTGTATATATGTATTCAAATAACATTTGCTTCACAAAATTTATAAATATCAGAATCAAATACATAAAAGGGTCAAATATGAAAGTACATGAATGCATAAACAAACACATGCTATCTATCATACGCCTTCATTTTTAAAAAAACTGTTGCTAGAAATAGTCTGGTTTAATCCTGGGGGACTACTTGCATTTAAATAAATTTGCCACCAGGTTTCTTTATTTTCTAATAATAATTTCCATGGTCCCCCTCTGGGATCTTTTTCAACCTGGTAGACCACTAAAAATTTAAAATTGTTATGTGTGGGATACGTGCAGGTATGTTTAAATAGCGCATTTGTATCCTTATTGTGGGATATATCATACATATGCTCGTATATTCTTTGGGATAGCCTACGCTATATCTTACCAACATAAAATGATGAACATTTTGTGCAACAGGCGATATACACTACCCCTTGAGTATAACAACTGTATCTACCCTGAACTGAAATATGTTTATTACCTATTTTCAAGTTAGACCCACTGAATACATATCCACATTGACTGCACATACCACAAGGAAACATTCTGCCTTTGTTGAAGGCATATGATAGATAGCATGTGTTTGTTTATGCATTCATGTACTTTCATATTTGACCCTGTTAGGTATTTGATTCTGATATTTATAAATTTTGTGAAGCAAATGCTATTTGAATACATATACACACATATACTTTTAAAAAAATTGAAATCAGCTGCTAACAATTTCATTGTTTGTACTTGTGATGTCATGTATTTTTATACTATATATTCAGTTACATTCTTATATGGAGGTTATCTGAAGAAGTTTGGTGGCTGTACTAAACAAAAGCGCTAATAAATTGTTCTTTTATTTATAGCTGAGTGCCTTCTATTGTTTTCACTGCTAGCCGTTTTTTCTATTTTCTGCATTAGTAGAAACTCAGCTTAGCAGTTCTGAATTAATGAAAGTTATCATCATATTCAGAAAGATAGGTACCGAACTAAGAAACACATAAGTTGTTAATGCACCATAATACAAGTCTTCAAGGATTACACCATGTTATGTCAGTTCTTGGCTTAAATATAAAGGATTTGGAGGTGTAAATTTTAAAATTAGATTAATGGAAAATTAGAGATACCTCACCAATACAATAATTGTCTTAGAACACTGAAGAAAACAATACTCTGGTTTTCTTATCAAACTGATTAACAGTAGTAGTTCACAAAAATTTCAGCCATGTAGAAATTGAAAGAGCCCATGGATCCTTGACCCCCAATTTGGTTTCTTTCTCAATGAAGCCCTGTTCTATCATAGCCATATATTTCTCCTCTAAAGATAATAAATGCAGATACTAAAAATAGTTTGGGAAACAGGTATTGTATTCTACAAGGGGCTCAAGAGCAACTTTTTTAAGTGACAGAGTGATACAAGAAATGATTAGTCTCGCACCAAATGAGTCAGACAGGTTGCAAAGTTTTGAAACTAGTATGGCATATACTAAATCTGGATGAACAGGTGATATTCTCCATAAGTTACACCCTTCCCAAGCTGTTAAACAAAACCTTCTGATCAACTGGCAGCTAAAAATCTCTCCTCAGCTTAGGCCTGTACTTGACATGCAGTCACAATTAATTTCTCAGAGGCCTTATTTTTCAGTGCAAAATTTGTACAGAAGTGAAATCAGCTTGTCTAATCCACTTAAGAAAGTATACCAGACACTTACCTAATGTTATTTTCCAATCCTCTTTAGCTGATTGTTTGAGTTCTGTTTTCTGGGATGGACTGTTGTATAGGGGGTGAAGAGCTAGTATGATTTTCAAGATCCCGTGTGGCTGGGGTTTATCACTGTGGTCCTATATCATTATGTAGCCTGGACCTTCCCTACTCAGGTCACACTGGGCTCTTGGATCTGCTCTTTTTACCTTGCTAGGTATTAAAAGCTTCATTGCTCAATTAAATGGTAAAGGCAATGAATTTAGAATGCTTTTGAAAGGAAGTTACCAAAATCCAACTGAGCAGTGGCTTTATCTAAAACTCAACAAGTAGAAGGCCCATGTCAATGATCATTGAGACAGAGAGACGGCTGTGTTCTTTGGCAATAAAAAGGATCCGGTTAAATCGCAGCCCTTGTGCTGGCTAGAGGGCAAATGATCTGGAGGGCAACTCAGCTGCATCTAGAACATTCATTAGAGTAGTCAGAGATGCAGACAAAAAAATGAAATTATTTAAAAAAAGCCAAATCCTCACTTGTCCTACTATGTGAGGAGTTTCTAGCACTACAACACCCAGATATTATGGTGAATTTCAAAGACATGGGTAAAATTGAGCTTATCTAGGGCCTTTTTTTCTTAAGCCTCGAAAGTCTTTAAACATTTATTGAGAATTAGCAGGGATTTGAAATGCCTTGCATAGACTTCTACAAGTATTTACAACAACAGTACCTGATTAGCTCTCGGGATGGGCATGGACAGATAACAGTATATAACATCAAAGCAGATTTAACTAAGGCAGGCCTAACCAAATGAATATTATCTTATCAAGTAAAGACTCAATATTTCATTATGTCACCCCACACCAAGATATTTCTGGAATTCCTAGGAGTGAACACTGGAAGTAGAGTAAATGTGAAACAGAGGGAATGATTTCTGGAACACTTTCAAGAATGTCCTATTGTTGAATACAGTGTTGCACTTTGTAGCCTTTAATCAAGCTACCTGAAACAACTTGAAAAGGTGCAGTTATTCCTTACTAGAAAATCAGAGAGATGGAAAACTAAGGCTTCAGGAAATGTCACTACATCCTGTTTCCTGTAGGTTACATAGTGATGACCACTGTCCAGTCTGTAAGCAATGTCTTATATGGGTTTGTTAGAAGGCCTACAGCTGGAATGCAACATGCGGGGGTGCTTCCACCTCATCAGGCAAGGAACCTATTCTTAAAAATAAACATCAAAAACAGAAAAACATTTAGAGATTCATTGCTCAGCTCATTTCAGATTTATTAAGCTGTCCCTTAACAAACAGAAAAAAAAGTCCCTAACTTCTTTCAAAAGTAATATTGATAGGTATATGGAAAGAAAAAAATATTAGTATGGCTTTACAGTAAGTGAACTCTTACAGGCCAAAAGACCACAAGTTTGACAATCAAATCTATTAACCTATGAATTATGCCAACAGAAAATTAATATATGGAAATTACTACATCACTTTTTCTGTATCCACAAAAATACCCCCATACTCAACTTCTGTGCCCTTTTCTTGGAGATATAATGAGGACATTTTGGGTATCAGGGTGTGCATTTTCTCATCCTGCAGGCTAGTTTTCACTTTCTGATTCTCAGTCATGGAAATCTTACAAATGATTTGGAAATCCACCTTTCAGATGTGCAAGAAATTGGTGTGCTACAGAATGCACCTTACTGAATGGATACAAAAATATGCTAGTCATGTAGATTGAAATCAACTCTTTACATTCAACAGCAATGGATCCAGATAACACTTAAAGGGAAAGGTACCTGTGCCAAATGGATGGAAATGGGGTGGAGGTTGATATTAGGGCTGCAGAGTACAGATCACTTGGAGGTATTAGGTTAAAGCAGTAGGAAGGTGGGGACTTTAGAAGGAAACTGTAGGGTGTTGGGATCTATTCAAGCTGAATGTGTGATACTCATTGTCAGCATAGATGTAGCTCAGTGGAGTGATGGGAGTGTTTCAACTGATCCACCTGAGGCCTATCAAGAGATCTGTAATGGTTCTCTTTTCATGAGCAAGGAATGTTTAAGCAATCTACTGGGCAGATTTTAGTAGAATATATATAATACTGTTCCGTACCAATTCTTGTCAAATGTTTGTGGCAAAGTGATATTTTGACAAGATTTTGGTAAAATTGTCTCACTATTTGGAGTTTAAATCTTTGCAACAGCATGAATAATTCAAGGAATTCACATAGAGACATTTCAATTAAAATGCATTAATAAGTTACAACTTAAATTCAGAAATTATCATAAAAATTGATCAGTTTCAGTCTAAATATAACTGTTCAAAATAAATTGAGTTTCATAAATCTTTGGCTCAACAGCAAGGGAACCAAGTAACACTCATTTTAAACTTATCTCAATGATTTAGATGGAAGATTAAAAGAAAAATAAATAACCAAACAGAATGTTTGGTAAATAAGAATACCTGGCTGTTAAATAAAATGGAAAACTTAATAATATAAAGAATTTTTGAATACCTGAAAAAGCAGGGGGAAATATAGTCAGCTTACTTATAACTTGGATTCCAAAATCTTCGGGAAGGATTTCCTAGAGATCAGAAATAGCTGTTAGTTACCTTGGTGAAAGATTGACTAAACTTAACTCACTTCCAAGATTAGCAATTGCTAAGTGTACATCACTTATGGACAAGGAGCTTTATTTTGAAGTCAGTGTGGTCTAAATATCTCATCAAAATTGATAGTAATACTATTAGATATTAAAATGGCTTTGCTCTTAAAACACAAAAAAATGTCTGCCTTTCATAAAGATTATAAAACAGAATAACATTAAATTGGATATGTTAAAAAAATTAAATCTTATGTGTTATATTCTGCAAGACTTATACTATTTCTTTCTTATGATGAGAGGATTTTTAATTCCTTAGAAATGTTGAATCCTTTATTCCTAATAATGCTGTACAACTCTTCAGAGCTAATTTTGTAGGAGTTCATGCCACAAAGAGCTATACAGTTCATCAGACTTTGAGCTAGGCAGTGAATAGCACTGACAGATCAAGAAGAAGAAAACCTCATAAACAGAAGTGTAATGTTAATGGACAAAGCAGTGTTAGGCCACTCCATAACTGCCGTACGGAGTGTGACCAACATGACATATGTCACAGTGAAGACAGACTAGCAAATCTGAGTCAATGCTTGCTTGTTTTTGTGTAATGTACCACCACATGTCTCTATTTTGTGCTCATCCATCACAAGAATGATCAGGGGGGCACTTGTTGTGCTACTGGCTGATGAGTTGCAGCACTCTCCCTCAGCTAAAAGGAAAAAAGCAATGTGTTAATTCAGAATGTGAACTATTATTTTTAAAATAAAAATAATAGTTACTTTCTGATGTATTCCCTGTCCTTGTAGCATGCATGCCCACGTGCAGAGCTTGCAAAAAGTTCACTTATTCCATTTGCCAAACTGTTTTATAATCAGCCCGGTATTAAGTTTCCTAACCATCATCCAGATTTGATTGGCACCATTCAACACAAATAAGTGCCACTCAATGAGTATCTCACTGGGCTGCTGCATGAAGCAGTGAAGAGCCCTTCCTATTGTCTTAGGCTACCTCATGTGACTGTGCCTGAGGCACCCTGACCCAGGAAGAAGGAAGTAGTTAATGTGCCAGAGGAAGCAAAAAGGTAGGAGTTTTTTTAAGTGTGTGTGTGTGTGTGTGTGTGTGTGTGTGTGTGTGTGTGTGTGTGTGTGTGTGTGTGTATGTGCGCGTGTGTGCGTGTGTGTGTTGTGTGTGCGTGTGTGCGTGTGTGTGTGCATATATAAAAATAATGAATAACGATTTTTTAAATCCGATTTCTTCTTATAATCTTTGTGCTTGTAAAAAGCATTTAATATTTATGTACGCATTCAGTCCTGTTTTTTTTGTCAGCATTTAACCTTATCTGCTACTCAGCCTCCCTACACTCTGATAAATTGTTGTAATCTCCCTTAAACATATCAACTGCTACACGATCTAACACAAATAAGCTAAACTTCTTGACATTCTTGCATTCCAAACAAGGTTTGGCCAGATCATTCCTGGTATCGTATTTCTTTTTTCGCAATTGTTTTTATTGAAAATTTTAAAACAAAACATTAATATATGATAATAGAAATATTATAAAATAAATATACATATCTAGAAAAAACAATAATAAACAACTAAAATAGCTATTTACAATGGCGCCTACCATAAGATAAAGCTTTTTAAGCAGAAAAAGGAATGCAATTAGAGTAGTTATTAGTTAATTATTAAAGTCTATTTATCCAGACGTTCTTTGAATTTTCAATCATATATTATGTGAAGAGGTGATTCTGGATGCTCTTGTTTTGATCATGATAAGTTCAAGATGACAAATGTTAGTTTTCAAGTGTACAAATTCCTGCATAGTAGGAGTAACAGGAAACCTATACAAACTGCAGCCAAAGTCTGATCCCAAATCAAAAACCAAAATAGAAGCAGAAAAAAACAGATCAGGATTTTACAACAAAAGTACTTAATAGGGCAGTTAATGAAGCAATTTGCATGCTCTCAATGCAGGCTTTAAAGGGACAACCGCATTCAAGCCAGGTAGTCTATCAGCTTGTAACTTCACTATCCATCTCATGTCTGCCATGGTGTAAGATCCTGAATGGCTGGATTGTTAATGCTTGTTACAGTCTCTTCTTTTTTTGGTCTTGTGTTTGTTTTAGAGTAGTAGATCTGATGAATGGCTGATATCCTGAAAACACTTATCTGTTCTGTTTTCTTGTGTTTCTTTTTCTTTATTATGTTAAAGTGGTTTTAAACTGGCCTTGGCTGTATTGATCACACCATTTGTTCTGCTTCTGCATAGTAGGAGTAGTCTGATTTCTCCAGTTCTTGGTGATGACTTTGCTTGCTAATATTAACATACTCCATAAAAGAGGGTATTTTATTTTCATGACTGAAGTGGGAATATGTGTACTAAATAAAATAAGAGATTTGGTCAGCATAGATTTCTCATTAAAAACAGACTGTTCTTAGGCTAGTACTAGGCTAACTGCCTTTATGGGCCATTTTAAGTCTAGCCAATTACCCCATGCAAGAATTAACCCTTGTACTTTGTTTCTGTTAGGTAAATACCTTAACCATTATACCAACCTCCCACTGTAATAGAGAATTCATATTGTCCCAGTATGTTTTAAGTTTTATACAATTGTAAACATATGCTGCCAGTCACTTTAACATTTAGTTTACATCTCCAGCATCCTATGTCTTTATTAAACATCAATTTAAATGTATGTGCTGTGATAAAGGTTCTACATAAGAACAACCAAGGGAATATCCTCCACATTAGAGATGAAGTAGTTTGTTTTGAAGACTGGAGTATTAGTTTTTTATCATCTTCACTTGGGGGGGGGGTATTATTAACAAGTCTAAAATAATCCCAGTAGCTTTCTCTGTGACATGCTGTTGATTTTTTAAGGACCTTGTATATTTTAGATAGAAGTCTTTTTCCAATTATATTCCAGTGCATTAAAATAATGAATAAATTAATGAACGTGAGGAAAACTTTTCAAACTATTGGTCGCATTAGATTAATCTAATATTCAACCAATTGTCTACAATTTTGAATTTCTAACCACATTTTTGCTTAATTCGAATTTATTAATGATATGGTCATTTTGTAACTTCCTATTGTCTAGTAATTGATACCAGTATAACAAGTTTTTGTCTTTAAATGTAGTCATGGTTGTTAAATTAAATGTATTTATACTATTCTGAGTGTAGGCAATTGGAAATATAAAGAAAATGTATGCTTTATATTCACGGTTCCTGAAAATGAATTGTTTAAGGAGGTTATTATCATATTAATTTAATAAGAGTTAAATGGTTTGTTTTTGTTTTCTATAAAATAGTCTTTTGCTAACAATGAACTTTATTAGGAGATATTTTAGTATGCTATGATTTTATTAAATTATTGGATTTGCGCCAAATACCTCACAAATATATTTTCTTTTGGCAATATAATTGCTATTTAACCAAGAAATTATTGCCTTAACAATTGAGAATAAGGAATATAATTCCAAATCTAAAAGATCAATACCACTTCATGTACAATCTCTAATGTGATGGTTTAAATCTGATCTAGGCTTATTAGAAAACCAGGAACCAAAAGCCACCAGACCAAAACTCCACTACCACACCAATCCACCACACTGAAGTCAGGATCCACACAATTTTATTAATAAGGTTGATTGCTTTCTTCCCTTGATAGGGACTTCTGATGAAGAATTTATGCATGGATTTAGGATTTATGGAATAATTACTTATTTTAATCTTTTCTAAATTTATCATAGTTTATGTTATAACATTTCTAAATATTTACCGTTTAAACTATTTATTTCTTCTGTTAAGTTATTTCATTTTTGACTATCTAATTTTAACTTTCCAATTTTCTCCTTTAAATCTATTGATTTTTTGTACCATTGTTTTTTTGTGTGTGTAACAACTTGCAATTTTGTCAAAAGGTATGCTTTTAAAGAGTCCTATACAAAAATCTTTGAAGTGTTAACAGTATGATTAATTTCAATAAAAGTTTGAATTTTTTTATTAAGGAACTCCTTAAAGTCTTTCATATTGGTTATATATGCAGGAATACTTTTAACTGGGATATTATTACTAGAAGACAATATAACTTCAAATGTTACTGTATTATGAACCAACAGTGGACATGAGACTACTTTAACATTATCTATTCTACTAGTGATCTCATTTGAAACATATACTCTATTTATGATTGTGTCCCGTGTATGTGTGTGTGTGTGTGTGTGTGTGTGTGTGTGTGTGTGTGTGTGTGTGTGTGTGTGTGTGAGAGAGAAATGTGTAAAGAAGAGTGAGTCTGGTACTGAAAACTCATTTATATTTCTCATATTATATAGGTCAGTGAACTCCATCAAAGCCTTGACTGAGGCATATTTATTCCTTTTGCAGCTATTGTTGGTATCCTTGTCAGATAAAATGCAATTAAAGTCACCTGAAAAAGTAATGTTTCCTTTGATATTCATATTATTTCCCCCAACTGTTGGTTGGTTAACTGTTTGTATTCCCAATCCAGGTATGCAATAGACATTAATAGAAGTGTATAGTTTTCTTTGAACGTCTAATCAATAAACAAAACATGCCTTTTTCATCACTAAATGTATTCGGGATTTCAGGTAAAGGCAAAGAGTTTTTCCGTAATATAGCCGCCGTCTTCTCTTTTATTTATAATGAGAGCTAGTCAATACATAATAGTGTTTAGTATTAAGTCTATTCAAATCTTCTTTTATTAAATGTGTTTCCCATAAAAAGATAACTTGGGAATGATATGTTTTAAAAAATGTGTATAAACTACCCCTTTTACAACCATTATTTAATCCATTGATATTAATTGATATGCATTTCAAGTTGGCCATACTACTGAAACTGGAAAAAAATAAATAAGCTTTACATATAATACCCTCAGGCATTTGTAAATAATAAGGTACTGAAAAACTGTTATTATATCTACTGAACTGCAAACGCATAGATATGAGTATAAGATAACTGAGATTAACTATAAACTTTTTATCAAGAATAATAGACACCAAAAAAAAGAATTAATTTGTAAACTACTATAACTCCAATGTTCTTTCCCATCTCCCCCCCATGAAGTTTAAAACTCCTAGTTTGAATAACAGTCCTATTCAAACACTACCACCTCCCCATAAATAAGTATCTAGCGTTACTCTACTACTTCTAAAATTATGATATATGAAACATCTATCTTATTTAATGAAATTTAAAGAATTTAGTATATACATAATATTCAGATTATAAACACTCATTTGCTTGCTATAAAACTTATAAAATGTAAAATATATCAGATCTTGTAGTCATGTGGTTCAATTCTATTTATAAGAACATACATATTGTTATAATAAATCCAATTCTTTAAGTTTTGAGAAAAAAAGAGATCAACACAGATAAAAGACAATACATATAACACTGTTTATAACAATCATGCTATATTACTAAGGTCTATATTAGATGATCGAACTTTCAAATGTTTGACTGTCATATGGTTGACACCATATGATTGAATTTTTGAAAGTTCGAATGTTTTAATGGAGATCTTCGTACAGTGCAGAATGGGAAGATTTCCCTTTTCTGCACCGTAGTACCATCTTAGAGTTGGTATATTTAAAGAGCAGGGGGTGTGGGGGGTGCAGGGGAGCTAGCCCCCCTGCTTAAAATGTTCAGGTAGGTTATTTGTGTAGTTTATTTATTTTTTATTAGATTTTCAAACTTTTAAAAGTTTGATCATATGGTGTCAACCATATGATAGGTGAAGTTTTAAAAGTTTGATTATCTAATTTAGACCGAATTACTAATATGGTATTATATGTTATTGATACTGTGACTAACAAGTTAACTATTTAAACTCAATTCTCACTACAAGACTGTATATGCTTGAATATTATGGAAGATACATATGATATTTCAAAGAACAAATAAACATCTCTAAAAAATATTTGTCTATTTGTGAGGACTTGCATATACTGTTATCTTTCAAAATGTGTCTCTTCTATTAATGGGATATCATATTCACTAGATAATACTATGAGATATAAAATAGTAAAAGAGTAACTGTGATGTTTAAAATAACTAATATTATATTCCCAGAATTATATTTGTACTAAGGGATAACATATGGTTTGCACATACCCACTACAGCCTTTTTAACAATTCCCAGCTTATCAAGCTGATTGTGTAATTTTGTCTGACTTTGTGGAAAACATGCTATTAGTTTCATATTAGTCGCTCCTTTACTATGCATCTGACTTTCATTTAACTTTCACAGCATGAGCTTCTAATATTGCCATGTATTTGAGCTCCTCACTTTCTGCTCCAAAGCACATCCACTCAGAAACCAACACAGATCATCACCACAAACATTGTCGTAAACATATACGGGTCCCCTTCTGTATCCTGAAAGCATAGAATCATGAAGATGACAATCCTGTGATGAGAATCACGAGACAGGAAACACCGAACCATCAAAGTTTAATGAGGACAAGTAAACACTTGCCAACATGGGGAATTATGCCCTTTCTCCACTGTAGTGCAGTCCCGGAGTTGGTATATATAGTTAGGGGGCTGGAGGTGAATAGCCCCCCCCCCCACCTAGGAGGCTTTTAGATGGTGCGGTGAGTGTTCATGTTGTTTTGGGTGACTGTTTACTTGCCCTGGTTAAACTTCAGTGTTTTGGTATTTCCTGTTTTCATGATTCTCATCTTGGGATTGTCATCTTCGTGATTTTGGACTTTTGGGAGATAGAAGGTAACCCACATATACATATCTATTGCCCACGTATGCAAAACAAGTCAACCAGACAAGGGTCTGACATCAGCAGACATAAACAAGATCATCCTTTCTTCTTTAAATTAATAGAACAGAATGTAATTTGAATAATATAATATCTTAGTATAAAAGCTGAATTGACAAAATTAATTCTATATCGTGTATGGTACCACAGTACTATAAAATGTATTATATAACTTAAAGAGCAAAATAGTAATTTTGAGGCAAATGTGACAGAGAGTGCAAGTTAACACCTTCTTACTATTTTGCACTTAATTTGTGTGCTAAAATCATGAATAAAACAACATTTTATCCTGGATTTCTTACACACACACTCACACACACACACACACACACACACACACACACACACACACACACACACACACACACACACACACGCACACACACAAAGAAAAGGATTGGAAAGAAACATTCTAGTAGAACCTGCTCTGTGAGAAGGAAATACCACTGTCAGTAAACAACTTTCATTCATGTTACACTGAGAAAGAAGGCTATATAAGTGGTTAAAACCAACCTGTTCATAGGTTTCATATGTTCATAGATGTTTACTAGGCTTATGATCACAAGGGCCTTTTTAAGCTTAGCCATGTATCCCAAATCTCTGACAAGTTCTGTTACCCTTGATAAGTGTAAGCATGGTCCTGGGAAAGGAACCATTTACAGTTACCTGTGTCCATTAGAGACACAGGTACCAAACAGGGGTGGATTTCTGTCTTCCCATCCAGTTGTCCAAGTTGCACTTGAATTGAGTTAGGGAGGAACTCTGTATCACATGGATGGGGATCCTGTTCCATAGATGGGGTAGTTTTGGGATACATACCTATCTCTCCAGCAGGTCCTATTTATATCACAGGCAAGGGTTAAGCCTTTAGAATAGGTAATTCTGGTGCTGTTTGTTTTATGGATATGCAGGAGGTCCATTAGAGTGGAGACTGACAATGCCTGTATGACAGGCATAGATCTCCCTCAAAAGCCTGTAGAAGACAGAATACAGGGATAGGGCCTTGAGGTGGTTTGCATAGAACATTTTACTTATGCCCTGTATTCTTTTAGTGAGGAAGCTCTGTGGATGTTCCAGTCATTGTATATGACTGGTTAGGTACAAAACAAAGGGGCATTGTACTCAATGATAGGTCTGATGAATGCCAAATACAGTGGAACAATGACTTCCTTGGAATTAGATACCATACATTTGTTTATAAGTTGTGCAACATAGAAGGATTTCCTCACCACTGTAAACATGTGATGGTCAAAGTTTAGATTGTTATTTATTAGTGTCCCTAAGTCCCTGACTACTGGGGCAACTTTAAGGAATGTGTTGTCAATATGATAGTTACCAAGGATGGATGACTTCCCAAAGGATACTATTATGTATTTATTGGTATTTAAATTTAGTCCATGGCTCTGACACCAGTTATTTGTCTGTGTCAGCCCCTCATGAATAACATTTGTGTCAGTGTGAGATTTAATGCCAGCTCCTAATTTGCAATCATCTGCAAATTTAGTCAACCAGAGACCACTGACATTGGCCTTGACTTCTGAGAAGTATTTTAAAATGTAGAAGTCCAAGGACTGATTTCTGAGGGACTTCACTTGTGACTGACCTTTTTGTAGAGGTGAACTCCCCAATTCTAACTTCTTGGATCCGGTCTGTGAGCCAGTTGGCTATCCATTGGGTGACATACAGGTTTATATCTAACTTCTTGAGTTTGTCAACAATGCCTGAGTGGGGTATTGTGTCAAATGTCTTGGCCAGGTCAAGTTAGGCAGTGTGAAAGATTTTATCCTCATCCATTGCTTTGGTGACCTTCTCAAAGAAGTTTGTCAGGTTTAATAGGCATGATTTGCCCTTGATTAAACCAGACTGGGTTGATTCCAATGTCTGGAAGTTTATTATATCTCTATTAATCATTTCCATGATAATTATTTCCATGGTTTTACATATAAGACTAGTGAGACTTATGGGTCTGTAGTTTCCAGGGTCAGTAGATGGCCCAAGTTTGTGCAGAGGGATGACTGTTGCCTTTCTCCACTCGTGAAGCATGAAGCTTGTTTGGAGGCTACAATTAAATAGTTATTCCAGAGGACCTAATAGGTCGTGTTTCATGCTATTTAGAAGTCATCCTGGGATATTGTCTGGGCCCATTGATGCAGTTTTCTTGGTCTTAGAGAAAGCATTAAATACCTGTTCCCTAGTGATAGTAGGGGGAGTTGTATTTGATGATATTTCCTGGGGGAAGGTTGAGGGGGAGAGAGGGGTAAAGTTGGAGGTGAATTTATCAGTCAGGAGGTTTGCTATATTTTCTGGCTCAGTATTGGTGGCTCCATTTTCAGTGAGCTCTACACACAAATGTGTATTGCCTTTGAGGTTGTGGACATAGCTAAAGAATGCTTTGTGGTTCTTCTTGGCCTGGGACTCAAAATTTACCTCAAATTTGGCTTTAGTAGACTTTATTTCTCCTCTGAGTTGTTTGCTTATTTTAATGAGAGCGCTTTTATCCTGTTGGGTGCCACATGTCCTAATTTTTGCCATGATTTTCTTTTTCCTGTTATACAGGTTATTAATTTTGTGATTTCACCAGGGTGGCTTGTTTTTTGTGTTAGTTCTGTACTTCTTCCTGGTGAGTACAGCTGCCTCTATGTAGGTATTAACATGCTTGTACAGGGTTTCTGTGAAGAGGTTTGCATAGGCAGCAGTGTTCTCAGGGTTTATAGGGGCTTGGAATATTGCCAGGTCCTCACTTAATAGCAGAAGGTTAGCCTTAGAATTATTTCTGAATATTCTAGGTTTAGCTGGGGGCTCAGGTTTTATTTTTACTTTAAAGGACACCGTTTTGTGACCTGACCTTACCAGGGAAGGCATTACAATATGGGGTGTGCAGCAGTCTCCCATATTAGTGAGGACCAGATCCAGTATGGTTGGACCTCTGGTTGGTGCATTGACTATCTGGTCCAGGGAGATTGTGTTTATAAAATCCAGGAATCTCGGTGCATGTACATTTGGTGTCATATATGATTCCCAGTTATTAGTGGGGTAATTAAAGTTACCCATGAATATGGTATTGGATTGGATGGTTAGTGTTTCTAATAAGTTTAAATACATGGCATGTGTTTCCTGGGTCATACAGGAGGACCTGTAACTTGCAGGGAAGTGGTACTGGATTTTACCTATGGTGATTTGAACATGGAACAGCTCAAGTGCATTGCACTGCTTGAACAGCCTTGAAGTTATTTATTTTTGATGTAAATAGAGACACCTCCACCTTTAGTCCCTGCCTATGAAGTAGCTGTCCTAAATGTGTGGAAGACATTATAACCTTGCATTTTTGGTGTGCTCTTTGCAGCTTTAAACCATGTCTCAGTGACCCCACAGACATCAGCATTCTCGAGGGTAAGAAAAGCTTCTAGGGAGTGGAGTTGTTTGTTTAGACTCCTAGCATTGAGCAGTAATACCTTTAGAATTTCCCAGTTTCCTGCTATTTAAGAACCTATGCTGTAACACTTCTTGTTATCATTTTATTTTTTGTTATACCCATTTGGTATGCGCTCTCTCTCTCTCTCTCTCTCTCTCTTTCTTTCGTCTTCTTCTTCTTTTTTTTTTTGCATATCTATCCTAGCAGAGGAGGGGAGAACAAAAAAATAATTGCCGTATTTCAAAGTGAAACCCCAGTGTTAAAACACAGACATTGTCTTAACTATTATATTTGTCCTCTCCTAACCCCTCCTCAATGAATAAATTGGCACCAAACATCAAAAATAAGACTATATAAGAAATAAAAAGAAAAAAAGAAAAGAAAATAGAAAAAAAAGAAAACTGCTTCATACACACTGCATACACCCATCATTTTATCACTATATTAGTAAAGAAGCACACATAAACAGCATCAATCTGATATCTATTAGAGAAAGCACATCCAAATATCATACATACATGTCACATATTCCAGTCAACCATGACATGTCAATTAAGAGTTAAAGGTTAAAAACACCATAAACATTCAGTCCATTCACAACATAGCTATTTAATATACTGTGAGCAACTTGCTATTATGTTATGTTATCATGAGCTATCACTTTAGGATTTATGTGGCACATATATGAAGAAAGGAAACCAGGATATATGTGTAAAGAAAGCTTATTATTAGTTAAAGATTTAATTTCTTAATACTTATTATTATTATTATTACTTATTAAGCATAGGCATGTATTTAATATGGGAAATAAAATATAGAATATTAGCTTAGCAATACATATAGGAAAAAGTGACATTTATATTTATTTATAGAGAAGTGAATCATTGTTTCTTTCTTTTCACCTATATCTCCAGTAACTGAATTGGTAAACTCTGTCATGGAAAAATAATTTTGTTATTAAAACAGTTAACATTAATGTTATATTTGTCCTTTAATTTCTTTTTCTTCTCATTGGATTCCCAGTTATTTACTTCTGCTTGTCTCTTCAAGGTAGCATTGCTCCAGTCCATATTTTCAGTTTGGTCTAGAATTCTTTTTGTTTTTAAGAATGACAGTGCAGAGTGTGGGTTTTCCAATTGTCTAATTTCATCTGGAAAGAATATTTTGAGTCTGGCAGGAAAGAGCAAATGCACCTTAAATTGCATTTAACTTTTCTTAAGTTCTTTTATAAGAAGCAAAACACTTTTCATTTTGATAATCACAGCATTGGAATAGTCATTATCAAATCTCACTAGTTTGCCATCCAGTTTAATAGGAGATTTGGACTAGGTTGTTTTAGGTATTAGCTCATTGTCTTAAAATGAGAAGAACTTAACAATAACTGATCTCAGTGAAGAGTTAGTTTCTGATGAAGTAGAAACCTGAGACCTGTGTGCTATTTCTATGTCATACAGCATGGCTTCAGATAAACTCAGAGTCTAAGGAAGCCAGGCAGTAAGAAAGCTGACCATATTTTCTTTCTCTTTTTTTTTCAGGCAGTCCAAAAATATGAAAGTTATTTCTCCTGGATCTGTTCTCCAAGTCATTAATTTTGTTTAGTAATAAGGTATTCTGTCATAGTAGAAATTCAATGTTGTTTTCATCTTCTGATACTCTGCCTTCTAAGTCATTAAGGGCATCTTCCATTCCAAATATTTGAGTTTTATCTTGTTTTAAAATCTTGTATATCTGTTCCATCTGTTTGGTACATTTCTCTTTAAACCTGTCAAGTTTGTTATCCATTCTGTCTGTTTTTTAAAGAAAAGCCTTGTATGTTAGAAAGAACAGATTGGAGTTCTTCCTTTAAAGGCAAGTCCTGAGATATTGTCTTTGAATGACTCATTTGCTGGTAAAAAGCTTTCAAATGAATAATTTGACAGGAAAAAAAATTCTAATAATTAGACATTTTTAGATGATATCTTTCTATGTAGTATCAGATAATTGATTTTGTTCAAAAATTGGTTTAGAATATTATAAAAGTAAAATTTCCTCTGAAAAATAGAAATAGAGTAGCAGAACAAGAAAACTGTGCTGCTAGCCTGTCAGCATCCTGGCCACACCCCTAGTATTGTGTTTCTTGATGGCAATACTATGTTCATACACACTTTTGGGGAATTTCCTTATAGTTTTCCCTACATAAAACTGTCACAGATCTCACATAATGCTATATACACCATTTCAATACAATTACAATCATAGCTCTCAACAAGTAGGGACAAATTTCAGCAGAATTAGGGATGAATTCAGAAATAATCATGTACAATCAAGAATAGTTGCAAATTATTACTTCTATTAACTACATAAATTGACAGAATAAGAAAATGTAAATTAATATCCATTTTTGAAGTAATTATTGTCAGTATTTATTAAGTGTAGTTCATCAAGTTTTCTCCAAAAGTCACCAGTTTTAAGAGGGATTAAGAGGGACAGAGCTAAAATCTGAGTTAAAATCAGGAATGACCCTGAAAATCAGGGAAAGTTGAGAGGTATGATTACAATTATAATAATTTCTAGCTCAAAAAATTGTATCTAAACTATTTATGTGCGAAAGGTGTGTCCATTAAACACCTGCAAAATTTACAATTATTGCATTTAAATGTTCTTAAAGGTTACTGTTGGTGTTTCTCAAATTCTTGGGATTTTCAAACTTTCAAACTATTTCCTCCTTTGTAGGTAAAGGTAGGTCTATCACCTACCACTTTTGCCAAGTACTTATTGCCTAAAATTATTTTTCAATTCACATTTAAAACTTCATGTACAGCGCCCATATCTTCAGTGATTGGCAATGGAAATGCTCTATTAAAACAATTGAATGTGGCTGTTTCTACAATGGTGTCACTAGATATTATATTCAGCTGATTATCCATAAGAATAGGCTTAAATTTGTCATGCCTCTTAACACTTATGCCATAATGCTGCTCAAACAATCATTCTTATAACCTCTTTCTAGGAATAATCCTTTCTCTTCCCACCAAGTCATGGCTAAATTAACAAAGACTGGTGCAACTCCAGGACCCATGGCTACTTTTTTTACTTGTTGCAAATATCTTCCTTGAAATGTAAAAAAATGAAAAAAAAAGGATTATTTCTAATAAAGTACAAACAGTATTAATAAATATATTACTAAAATCAGTAAACTAAGATAGATATTTCCTCACAAAATTTACACCTTGTTTTTGATTTATGCTAGTGTATAAAGCTGTAACATCCAAGGTGACCAGAAATCATTCACCTCATGACTGTGCAACAGTTCTAACAAATACCAGAATCCCTTAAATAATATTCTGTTTTTTGAATGATAGGGTTTAACATTTTATCTAAAAAATAGAGATACCCCTGGATTCGCTAATCTTCCATGCAGGACTAGCTTAGTCCTGCATGGAAGCACCCGTTTAGGAGCAGGATGGCCGCGCTCCATGCATATTAATAAGGCTCGCTGCCCGAGCTCCTAGGCTTACACAGAGTGTGTACGAGTGCAGGGGGCATGTCTGAGAGCAAAGCTTTCAGAATAAACACTCCCCTGCAATGTAGAACAGCAGAAAATGGTAAGAAATGAGTGAGATCACTCATAGGTGTCCGCATATCCCCACCAACAGTTCCCCATGTCTACAACAGCAACAGTACATAAAAATCAAATGAAGAAACCCCTTTATTTATTTTTTTTAATCCGAGTACATCTAACTGTAGGTGTGCGGGTGTGCCCATCAATTAGCTACAGTTAAAGCAGCTTAAAAGGCTGAAGAGGATAACAAGGAAGATATATGCAAATTAAATTGCAAAGCAATAGTGTAGTGGGCAGAGCATTTGCCTAATGCGCAGGCATTCCTTGTTCGAGTCCCACTGCAGCACCATCTATTTTACATGGCAAAGCACATCATAACCAATATTTTTGTTGCAAAACTCACTAAATAACATATATTTATGAACTGGAGTACTGCAGGAAATGCACATGTAAAGTGTCAGTGTCATAATGAATAAGGCAGGTTTAAGCACAAATAAGCAGTAGTAAGCATATGTAAGCAAAAGTAAGCATGTTTAAGTGTGTTTGCGTGGGGGGTAAGCACTGCCTACACAGACAAAGCAATTTAAAACCTAAATGAGAGTAAGAAACTGTAACCAGAAGTCAGCAGTGCTTAGCTTCATGCAAACTTGCTTACAACTGCTTTAAAGTACCTTAATCACTCTGTATCCAATGACCCGTGTTTTGCCCAGTAACCAGAAGTCAGCAGTGCTTAGCTTCATGCAAGCTCGCTTACAACTGCTTTAAAGTACCTTAATCACTCTGTATCCAATGACCCGTGTTCTGCCCAGAAACAAAATAAACAGCCTCTGCAAGGCTCAAACTCAGGACCCTGCATACTACAGTCACAGTAGTTAACCACTAAACCATCATAGCAGTACATAGGACTGAGGTTTCAACAAACAAATCCTCACCATAGGAAAATCAAACTGAACATGTGAAAGGAATCTATGTACAGTGTGATGTTGTATAACCTGCCACATAACATAAATATGTGAACTGGAGTACTGTAGTAAGGCCAGATGTGAGGTGTTATTGTATTAAAGTGTTGAAGTCCCCAGGACCCCATAAAGTGTACGTACACATGTATCACGGATACCAGACACAGATATAACATGTAATGAATAAATCAATGCCAAAAGGAAAATATAATGCTAATTAAATATTAAGTAATGCTAAGCATTGCACAGCTTAGCTTACTTGGTGTAAGCAATGTGTAAGCTGGCTAACTCAATCTGTCTAGTGGTATACCCCTTTAAGCAATGCCAACATTAGGTAAGCAGGTGTGCTTAGCCTTTTCAAAACCATCCAATCATGGGAAAGTGTGGGAAATCAGGTGTATTTAAACCCCACAGGTGCAAATACTTCCCATAACTGTTTGCAGCTCCCTACTGTAGGCAGAATGGCTGGAGTAGGGGAAGGCACTCGATTTAGAGCACAGAACTGGGGCACCCAGGAGTCCAGATTCATGGTATGGCTCCTGGTAAAACACCATGAGCAGAGACTACTGCAGGGCCAGTGCCAGGGCTCTCAGTATAAAGTGGAGGCCTGGGACATTCTCGCCCGTGACCTCACCAGTGCCATTGGTATCCCCCGGACTGGTAAGCAGATCAGGCATCACCATGCTGACCTGAAATGGCAGAGGGGTGATCTCTTGGAGCAATGGATCCAAGAATCAAGGCAGATGGCCGATGCCCCGGCACTAAGTACTCATTCTACTACGTAGATAATGATTGCCTAGCTTGTGTTTACTATTGACAGGTAATGACTAAATATCACTGTATTTCTCTGAGAGCTGCAGATGAGTGGGCTTTGAATCAGCAAGCCCATGCTGCTAGCCTGCAAAGACTGCATTGCGAGGCAGGTTAGTAATAATCTTGCATGCACTGTCATAACAAATACATATGACAGTTGTAGAAAGTGTTGTACTAGTATAAAAATATATTGTGTATGGGATGTACTGAATAAACTAGACAATATGGCAGGAAGACTGTCATATAGGTTGTGTGGAAATAAAGTGTGAATAAAAGTATAACCCCTGGAGTGCTTGTGTATATTCTGCTTTCATTGTTGTTGTAGTGTTGCATTCTATAAATAGTACTGTTGTAATAAGCAGTGTTACCCACGCTGTTGAACGCAGATAAAATGTGTAATAGGTTCAGTATAACAATGTTCAAAGTCCCAAGAGGTCAGTCATATTGTGGAGACTTAGAAAACACTGGAATACTTCACTCCAATTGCCTGATAACACAGTGTACTGTGATGTCAACTGTAACATTTTTACCACACACACAGCAGGGGTTTGAATCCCTGGAGTGGTAGCAAGTTGTATGCATAATCATACCCCACAACTGTACAGAGTCTGTGAGAATGTTCATATAGAAAGCTGTATGCATAATTAGACCCAACAACTGTACAGAATATGCTAGAATGTTCAGATAGTAAGCTGTAACCATAATCATAACCATCAACTGTACAGACTGTGGCAGAATGTTCAGGTAGTAAGCTGTAGGCATAGTCATACCCCCATCAACTGTTCTGATCTGTCTAGCATGTCCAGATAAATGGCCCGTATCTGCTGCCCAGTAACATGTTCTCCTGACAAATCAGTGTGATGTTCCAAGATATGTAGGCAGCTTTTACTGACATATAACTGATAGTCAGACCTGAACATAGTCAGAGAATGTATATGAAAACAAACCTGTCATTGTAGCATCTCACCCAAAGTGTATAACAGCTATTCTCAAAATATGTCACATAAACACCTGCATCCTTTCAAGCCTTGACCAGAGTGTGTGCAATAAGAGATTGTTGGGTATGTGTATAACATCAACATGGAATCTGGGAGTATGTGTAGAATTTGTCAGGTAGTGTTAACAAAGATTTCCTCCACAGCTATAATAGGTAAGAGGTGTATTTATTTTATTTATTTATTTTATTTTACATTTGTTAACTGGGAAAGTCCAACTGGACACATATCCATTTTCAGCGGAGGCCCAGGGAGAAAAGCTCCAATAGCATGTCATAAAGAAATTACACAAGAATATCATACAGAGATATAGTTTTCATAGAAACAGAAGTTATTTATAGATTAACAATTCCTTTAGTAAAGTCAGCATACAGTATTCTAGTAGTAGGGTTTATATAGAATATAAAATATAAACACAAGAACATTTTTTTTGTCTTTCTAAATTATGAGTACTCTCAATATTTTGTTACAGAAATAACCAGTGATTATTAAGCTTTACAGTGAAAGGAATCAGGGGACCTTTAGTAGAATCCTTGAACATGATATTGGTGCAAATTAACCTGGTGTAGACTGTAGGTACAGCACAGTTCACTTTTATACTTGTCTACAAGCATGGAATCTGGGAGTATGTGTAGACTTTGTCACGTAGTGTTAACAAAGTTCCCTCAACAGCTATAACAGGTAAGAGGTGTAGACTGTAGGTACAACACAGTTCACTTGTACAAAGTAAGGCCATTGGGAAGTGTAATAATACATGTAAGGGACAGATCACTGCAGTGACTAACAAAGTTGTGAAAACTACAGGGATATATTAGTTGTTAATTGACCTCTCTCTCTCACCCCCACCACATGTGCAACAATAACCTAATTACACACCTAAATGGGTGCATGTACAATCCAAACGTTTGTTGGGACATATGTCTTATTGGTTTATAAATATTCACATTTGGTTCTATGCGTGTGCCATGTTACTATACTCCCATATTGGTGGCCTGTTGCCATCAATGAAACCTGCATGCTGTTGTAATGGCCACTTTTGTCCCATATATGCATGTGTTCTGTTCACCCTGAGACTGTTGTAAATCTAGTGTCTTGGGTTAATGGGAATACCTATGCATGCTGTTATAACTAATCCTGAATGCTGTAGACTATTACTAACCGATATCTGTTCTAACACTGCAACACCATAGCTGATATGGGAAGGCTGGTCCTAGCATACTCACCTGTCCCACCTCAGCTGGCCATGGCACAGGGCACCAGCATGACTGGGGCCCAACCTGGGACCTCCTCCATCATTGGCCCTGCACCACCTTCAGGTGGAACCACCTCCGGGGTTGGGGCTTGGCCCCCCCCACTGGGAGCAGGGGTGGAGAGGTACCTGTCACTCGCCGTCAGGTCCCGGTCGTGGTGTGTAGGGAGCTCGACAAGGAGGTTTGAGACCAGCTACGCCACCTTGAGGGCCATGTGGTGCAATTAGAGGGTGAGCCTGCTCCTCTTACCCAGCTCCCAGCACAGCCACATTTGGGGCCATGAAGGTGCAGTGGTGACTGCCCATGGGTGGGGACCTCAGTCCCACTTTTTCCATTTGGGGGCTCATGGGCTAGTGACTTCTAAACACCCCTCCCCGTCCAAGGTGTTTACCTCCCACATGTGTCATATACTGCCCCTGCATGTGTCTTGCTTGTCTTGTCTGTTAACCTACCCAACCTACCTCCCCAAATATACATACTACCCCTCCACAACCTCCCACTCTCACCTGAAAAAAAAGGGCAATCTGTTCCCACAAAAAATATCACCCCATACATAGCTGTCCATTTCACACATGTGTCCATTGGACACAAGTAATCCAGTCTAAATGGCATCATAATGAATCATTGTTGTTGTCACCCCCCACTCAGGGGTTTGAATGTCCAAATCTGCCTCCAAATTCAGTGTATATGCACAGCTATTGCTGTAGAAGAACTGGGCAGCTATGGACCTTCCCTACACCCTTCCTGCATATCCCTGGCTATTTTCCCTACTGTCTTTCCCTCTTTGTGCCCCTTTTTCACCACTTTCCTATCATTGGCCTATTGACTCTTGTGGGTCTTTACTGCTGCATTATTGAACCACTGCTATCTCTAGAAAAACTAAAAAAAAAAAACAAAAAAAAAAAACTTTTTGCTTTTTTCCTGTTTTCTTAAAGAAAGTTTTGTTCAGTTAGGTTTGTTTTCTTCTTGAAATTTTTAAGTTTTTGGGCATTTTTTTTTTGGCTGTTGAACCAGTCTCTCTGTTCTGGGCCAGCAAAAAACAGTGAAAGCATTGAGTTGCCTGCTATTTGGTACTTGACTTTAATGACTAGTTTTATTAGTCCATTTGGGTCAATTCCAAACTTCTTCATCTTCCTCTCTTAAAACTTTCCTGCATAAGTTTCTCTTATGTGCATAAGCGCCAACAGCGAACAGCGCTATGGGTTTAAGGTTCCCTCCTTCCTGGCGCTTTGCTCCTCACTTTCCTCACTCAACTGCTCACTCTCATATCTCTCAATCTCAAACTCTCATTTTAAAATCTAGTAATCAATTTAAACCAAGTTAGCACTATTAAACCATAGCACTATATTAGCACTATACTCTACACTTCACGATATATTCTTATACTCCTGTCCTCTCTTCATCTCTATATTATTGGTTTCCAGTCATAACGGTCCTCTCCAGTCAATGGCATCAGTCCAGTCCTCCAGTCTCATCTTCCAATCTGGTACTCTATAATGTTTAAACACAGTGCCAACAGTGCCTCTCCAATGGGGTTCCTCCAAATGTGAGAGAGATGCCTATATGCAAATATCTGGGAAATGAAGTCATTCTCTGACATCTCAAGAGCTTGAAAGGTAACCAGTCCAACAACACACAATCACAAATGTAATCCCACCACATTGCATCACCGAACCAAACACATAAATACACAATACACCAAAAACATATTAAAAAAAAAAAAAAAAAAATCTGCTATGACACAGAGACCACCAATCAAAGCATCAAATAAAACAAAAAAACAAAACAACACACCACACAGCATAGCAAAGTCAGTCAGTTAAAGCAGCAGCAACGCTGAATAACACACCTGATACTTTATAATGTAATAGTTGACTCGACACACATCGAACACACTACCACCCCGCTCAGGAAGAGAAAGGAGAAAGAGCCTGTCCTGTGGTGTGCTAGGATCCGCCACATATCAAGCACTCAGGTCAGTCCAAAGCAAATAATACAAGTATGGCTCAGTCATTGTACAGCTGATGATGAATGACCTGACCCCTTTTTCTTTTCTTTTAAACAAATTAGCGCAGGGGTAAGTGGGAGTAAGCACTTTTAAGCAGCAGTAAGTAGGATAAAGCCTGTTTGCATAGGGGTAAGCACTACCTACACAGGTTAAGCAATTCAGAAGCTAACAGAGTACAAGAAACTGTAACCAGAAGTTAGCAGTGCTTTGCTCTGTGCAAACCCGCTTACAACTGCTTTAAAGTGCCTTAATCACTCTGTATCCAATGGCCCATGTTCTGCCCAGCAACAAAATAAACAGTCTCTGCAAGGATCAAACCCAGGACACTGCACACAATACACAAAGTGATTTACTACTAAGACATGGCAGATATACATAACTTTGATGTTTTCACAAACATATCATCCGCCACAATCATTCAACAGTACATGAAGTGTAGTAATAACATACCACACAACCTCTTAATGCAAGAATTCTGGACAAAGTGTGCCAAATGTGGGTACAAATAGGGATATATGTCAAATATTGTTCTTATACACTGAAAATGTTGTTAGTTAAACAGTTATATGTATGAAAACACATATTTTGAAGGAGTTAAAGTCTGAAACACAAAGGTGTCATCATTAGTTACTGACTTCAGTCCTGAGATCATCCACATCAATTGTCAAGAGAATGAGGTACAGGCCAAAATTATGACCCAAACATGCATGGACATATGGACAAATATATATCTATAAATGTAGACAGCTATATATATATATATATATATATATATATATATATGTATATATATGTATATATGTGTGTGTGTGTGTGTGTGTGTGTGTGTGTGTGTGTGTGTGTGTGTGTGTGTGTATGACTCACAAATAAGCATATAATATCACTTGTATAAAGATAGATAAATATGTTCATATGTATATATATATATATATATATATATATATATATATATATATATATATATATATATATATCATAAACACCGTGCACTAGAAGAATCTTAATTATATTAATTCAGACTTTTAGGCATAGTAATTACTGAGCTAGTAGAAAATAAAAACTCAGACACTGAATAGATGATTAAGCTTTTGCTCTTCAGGTGGAAGAGCTTCATCAGAATAACCTATAGTCAATTGTTGACTATAGGTTATTCTGATGAAGCTGTTTCACCTGAATAAGAGCAAAAGCTTAATCATCTATTCAGTGTCTGAGTTTTTATTTCTTTCTACTAGCTCAGTATTAATTACTACGCCTAAAAGAAGTCTGAATTTATATATATATATATGTATATATATATATATATATATATATATATATATATATATATGTTGATGTATATATATATATATATATATATATATATATATATATATATATATATATACACACAGACAGAAATGTGTATAGCATTTCCACATGGGAACAACATCCTGAACCACTCACTACAACATAACAGACCATATGCACTGCTAATGGGGTTCGGGGCTCAAATGAGGGATACCTGTAATTAGTGCTATGTTACCCCCCTCCACAGCCCTAACAGATATGCTGTGCAAACCAATATTCAGCACATGCACCCCCGGATTCTCAAAAGCTAGCACGGAGTGCAAGATGAGTGGTGGAGTCCACACAGGCAATATGTCTGCCGTGCAATCCAGGAACAGCCTGCAGGGATATGCACGAGAGCTCCAGCACTAATCCTGCACAGACTAAGCCCTGGTATGCAAATCACCTAATTTGCAGGAGAAATTCATGCAAATGAGCTAATTTTGCAATCCAGGAAGCTTGCAATAGTCCGTGCAAGACTTCTGCTATCTGAAGAAATGTACTCCGTTAATAACCAAGTACATTTCTGCAAGTTCCAAAACAGAGCTATGACAGCTCCAAATAAAGGCTGCATATTATTGAGGAAGCATGCCAATGGCCAGGTAGAAGGTCATTGGCATTGCAAACTGTTTAAAAAAGAATAAAACAACTTTTTTTTTTTTTCGACGATCTCAGCTGTTTTAGCATAGGGCAGCGGCGCGCAAATGGGATCGTGTGGGAAATAATAAAATAAACTGAAAATGAGCATTCTAATAAAAATCAGTATTCTGCCATCCAAGTCAATGGCAGGCAAAAGACAACTTGGCCATTGAGTAGTGGTTGCTAAGGGGGGAGACTCAGTGTGGGACATGTAACTATGCATTAGTAGGCAATCCTATGCAAATGAGGGAAAGGTTAGTAAATCCCAGATATTCCCAGGGTATGAGGCAGGTCCCAAGAGTGTAAGAGTATAAATAGCTTGGTGCAAGACTAGTATATAAGTGACATCATGGGGGAGTGTGTCAGACATACTGTAAGCGGATTGGAGACCTGTGGCTCAGGACTGCTCCTAGCTTAGCACAGCTAAGCTAGAGGTGTGTCCAAACTGCCTAGCACTCTTTACAAAGTGTAAAAGGGTGTGTGTGCCGCACACTGGGTCTTACAGGAAGTTAAACCAGGAAATAGCAGCTCTGTGCACATTTGATCACTCCATTTGCGCAGCGTGCACACAGGCTTAAACAAGGAGGCAATGGGAAGGAAAAACAGCAGTAGGAAGGTAATCAAGGAGAACTAGCTTAGCTGACAGGTGAAATGTATCAGAAACAGCCAATTACACAGGCAGCAGCCCAGCCCAGCACACCACTATAAACTATGCAAACACCTGCCCCCCCTTGTTTTTCCCAAAACCTCTGCACCACCGGTGTATACAGACAAGGAAATTTTACAAAACGAAAGCAAGAGAAAAAATGTTAGGGGCTGCATTTGCTACTATAAACCAGCATGTGCAAGAGGCTGAGGGAGGTGAGGATGTGAATGCTGCTCAGCAACCCACAGTGAGGAGATGGTGAATAGTGTACAGACCCAGGGTAACTTACCAAGGGCTACATGAGCTGTAGATAGTGGAGTGCTATAGGGTGGACAGGGACCTCCTACAGCAAATTGTTGAGCTGTGCCAGCCACGCCTCACACACAGAACAAGCAGAGGGTTACCCATCCCAGTGGATACCAAGGTATGTGTAGGCCTAAGAATACTAGCTACAGGTACCTTCCAAAGGCCAACTGGGGATTTCACAGGCATCAGCATCCAGGGTACTCCACCAATTCCTGGATGCCATGTCAGCACATGTCAGTGAGCACGTATATTTCCCCATCACCTGTGAGGCGTTGGCCAGCAATATGCGTCTCTTCCACCAAATAGCAGAATACCCTGAGGTACTGGGTGAATAGACTGCACGCACATACTCATTAAAGCACCACCAGGTGAGTGGGGTAGGGTCTACATCAACAGAAGAGGCTTCCCCTCCATCAACTGACAGGTCATGTGTGATGCCCAGGGCATAATAATGAATGTGTGTGCTGGCTACCCTGGAAGCTACCACGATTCCCACATCTGGCATCTGACACAGCTGTACCAGACATTTGCCAATGGGGACATCCCACATGGTCACCTAGTGGGGGATGCTGGATACTCACTGGAGCCATGGCTAATGACACCCATCAGAAATGCACACACACCTGAACAAGAACTCAATAATGAGGCACACGCACAAACACGAATCATAATAGAGCTTGTGTTTGGGATGCTCAAGTCACGGTTCTGGTGCCTGGACACATCTGGTGGAGCCTTGCAGTACTCACCAGCTACATGCACCCAAATTGTCTTTGTATGTGCCATGCTACACAATACAATCCTGCAAAAACAGCTGCAGCAGGAACAGTATGGGGCAGGGCCACACAGTCCCCCACCAGTGCCAAGGCCTGCACAGGCACAGAGTGACTCGGAGGAGAAACAACCTAAGCCTGCCCCAGTAGGCAGAAGGAGGCATGCCCAGTATGCCCTGGCCTTGGCAAAGAGGCAACACATAGCACATGCACCTACAGTGTCAGTGCATGTGCATAGCACATGCACTGACACTGTAGTGACCCAGGGAATGACACCTCTCTCTGACTCACATATACAGTAAAAGGGATGCCAAGCATGACACTAACTGTGCTCAACCATGTATAGGGAGTGTACTATATGCATCTGACATAGGCAGCCCTGCAGCACCACCCTCAATACTGGGACACCCACAAGGTAAGTGACTCACACATGCCAGTTGGGAGGGCACATACCCAACAACAGTCACAGCCAGCAGGATAGGTGTAGAAAAACACAAAGAAATGCTGTACTATGGTCTCTGAATGAGCTGTATGGGTAACCCCTCCCCCAGGCCTACACAGACAGACTGCAGCAGGCCACACAGTTGGATGTAAGTTGTGAAGTCTAGGAAGTCAGAAACTAATATGTAGGTAGTGAAAGCTAAAATCTGTAGTACACTGGTATGCCTCTAGCCAGCATGATAGGTAAGTCCACAGACTGAAATGGTGTACCTGACATACCAGTACAGTCCTAGCAAATGAGTAAATGTGTCAGGTGTGCCCCACCATCCTATTTACACTTATAGTAACAGTCAGGTGTGCCCCACCAACCTCTGTGTAGAAATTTAGAAACAGTCAGGTGTCCCCTCTATGTAGAAATGTAGCAACAGTCAATGCCAAATGACCGATGTATACCCTGCAAACACAGCATGTTACCTGTTGGTCTACAACACAAAGGTCAGCAGCACAGTACAAACTACCTGGACTTGAACCACACATGCAATATAGATGGCCATACTGGGCATGCTCACACACACAGAGGAATGAAGGCAATGTCAGTCAACAACATACTGAAAGGTCATACTGAGCATGCTCACACACCTAAACATGTGAAAGCCATGTCTGCAAACACCAGTGAACCAGACATATCTGGCAGTTGCAAGTCTTATTGGAGACACATGTCAGTATGCACCACTCCTGCCTTGCACACACAGTGGATGGCAATACAGACATATATGTAAGGACAACACGCTATAATAAGCCAAAGCTAGATGGACAA
>NC_056737.1:948849452-948906952 GCF_019279795.1 Protopterus annectens | reverse complement strand
AGTAATCTTTGTGGTGCATGCTATAACAGCGTAATGCTGTAGTGTGATATGGACCCCTGGTAGGGGTTCTATTCTCACACATCGGAGTTGTGGATACTTTTGTGTTTGTTCCTATGCCTGTGTAGAGAGCAATGCATGTTTGGCTAGTCACACTCACTAAAATTAATTTGCTCTACTTTGGCAGTCCTGCTGATGTCACTCACTGTGAAATAAACCTTTGGGGAAAAAGTATTCCAGTAATCTCTGTGGTGCATTCTGTAATGGCATAGTGCTGTAGTGTAATAACTAGTTAGGTAGGGGTTCTAATCCTAGATGTAACAGGTGTGTGTGTGTGTGTGTGTGTGTGTGTGTGTGTGTGTGTGTGTGTGTGTGTGTGTGTGTGTGTGTGTGTGAGAGTGTGTGTGTGTCCTAAGGTGCTGATGTATGATATTCATGTCCTGTGTGGAGGTGGTTGTGAGTGTGTAACAACTGGACCCAATGTTGGGTGTGTTTGTAAATATTCTTATATGGTGCCCCTAGCATAAATCACAATATCCACCGTGCAGGGATACAAGATGGGATATCAGTACATAGTCAGTCATGGGTTCGAAACCCGGGACTGGTAAGTGTGTGACACAAACAGACTCAGTAGCAACCTATGAACCTTTTACTCTCCCAACCCACCCTGACTTATCTTTGCCTCTGTCTGCCTCTCTCACTCCCTCTCTGCTGGATGTGGAGACTTACACCTGCTTTGCTTAGGCAGCGGCATGTGTATTGTCAGTGATGCTCATGATCAGATGATGGCCTCTGCACAGATTACAGCCCTCCTCTAGCTGATTGCATGTGGAACAGCTGTGGTAACATTCCCATAGCCAATTGAATGGAAAACCCTCCAATATCTAGGAACATCTTGCTGGTGTTGGGCCTTATCATTCACTGTGAGCAGGAACTAGATCTGTTGTTTGGCAATCAGCATCACAGATGGATTGGGGACTTACCCCTGACAACATATACTGTGGAAACAGGCCAACACACAGGAGGGGGATGTGCCTGTCCTGACTACAGACTGTAAGTGCCGCTATACTGCAGTTGGGGTACTAGTGGTTTAAAAGTGTGTGTGTGGATATGGCTGTCCTACATGTTTTAATACTTGTCATGTCAGTGCTACATTTATGAGGAATCCCCATCTGTAGGGTCATCTGCAGACTGGGCAGTGTGTGGTGCCTTATGTTCCTTGTATTACCCACAAAGCACCTATCTTTCAACTGCAGAAGATAGTGTGAGGATTGCAGTCAGTAGATGGTGACAGCCGGGAGAGTTACTAATGTCATATCCCTCATAGGACATATGTTGCATCAAACCCTGTTACGACAGGAAATGTATGAGGTCATTACAGTGACAAGTCAATATTGGGCCTGTGTTTGTGCTTCCAGCCACAACCCTGTCAACCTTTGTACATATATCATGTAGTAGGGGGTGCGTATGTTCTGTACACCATATTCAGTGACAGCATATCTGATAAGCCAGTGAGGTATTATATTGTTACACATGTTATGTATAGTAGGGATATATTTGAGGACATAGCCTGGGCATTCTGTGGTTTTGTGTACAGTACTGAGGTATGTGTAAGTCTGGTAATTGTTGACAGAGTGTGTATAGTGCATGTGTACCTTGGCCTGTGTAGAGACTGTGGTAGATGTCATTGTTCTTGGTCCTGTTCTATCTGATGTTACATGCTGCTCCACTGTATGTCACCCTATCAGGTTATATGTTTGTAGGGGCAAACACACACATTTCCCAAACCACAGACAGCCATCAGACCACACTGTGTAATGGCCCAGTATATGTAGGGTTGTTGTGTGAATGGTTCATATGAGGATGGTGTACATCATATAGTCCATATACTGTGATAGTACACTAGCTTACCATATGTGGCTGTGGCTGTGTTCACATTGGTTGTGGTTATGCACTTTCACAAAGGTGCATGTTACTCTGTGATGCGACATGCCTGTAGAGCCTGCTATCTATGCAGGCAGATGTGTATTCCCACATAGGAGATGTAGCCCAGTGTTGAGTCAGTCTGCTTGTAGCCTGCACTATGCTTTGTTACATGCTTAGCAGCTTTCTGTACTTCTCCAGTGAGATGTCATGTCCAGATACTTGCCAAATGTACTGCTGCCTGGCCACCATGACAGTCATGTATGTCAGACAAAGCAGTGGGATGCTGTTCAGATGTATGTCAGTAACTAGTGGATAGTATGTGGCCATGGCACCTTTGTACCAGCGGTTATTATGTGTCAGAACAGACAGGGGTGTATGAATGCATAACCTACGGGGGCAAATGTATACCAGTATGTACATGTTATACCCATCTACATGGCTGGTAACATCCACATTGACAGGCCTGGTCCACATGTCTTGCATGAAGGGGTTCTATGTATACCCCTGGACTGACCCGAGTGTGTCAGATTGTCCACATGTATTGGCCATATCGCAGCTGTAGTCCACAGGGGCGTTGCTGTGCTAGCAGTGGTACTGTACTATGATGACCATAGGATGTCTGTAAGTAGCCAATGGCACACGTGTTAACAGCAGATGTGGTCTCCCACTCACACCATTTCTGTGAAGATAATCCCTATTACAGTAGCAATAATCTACAAATATACTGAGAGATTGGCACTGTTGGGGCTGAGGTAGGGCTCCACTCCATGTGCAGGACATATGGTGAACATATATGTATGAATAAGTATACATATATCCATATAGATATGTACACATATACACATCTTGCTTACTGTATGACAACATGTTTACACATATGTGCCTGTGTTCCAGCCTCTGTCCTCCACCTACATGCCAGGCTTTGCACATATGACATGCTGTCAGGGGTTATGTAGTAGGCTGTTTGTATGTCATGCTGTCATTCCTGCCATCACTCCACTGCTGTTGTGTCCTCCACACATACTGGGGGGTTGGGGCCATATATGTGTGGGTTTCACCTACACAATACATGTGTGCCCTAATGCACTCCAGAGGCCAGTGTATGTTACAGTGGTATATGGCCCAGTATTAGTGAGTGTAGGGGGGTGCACTATGACTAACATAGGCTGTTACAACATATGTGGGTATCTGGGATAGGCTGCCTTAAGGTATCTGGATGCACTTTACCATACAATCCACCTTGGTTAAAAGCAGGCCTACTGCCTCCTGCCATACGGGATGTTCTGTTTGTCAGTGTGATTGTGATGGTGCTAGGTATGCCCTGTTATGTAACTGATACATCTTATTGTGTCAACTGGGGTCTGTCCCCCGTAGGGATTGTGTACAGAGTGTAGATAGAGGCTGCTGAACTATACATATGCATTACATACTGGTGATTGTCTGGTATGCTGTGGCTCAGTCTGTCATTACTAATGTACTACTTGGAGGCCTTGGCCTGGACAGCAACATATGTCAACCTTTCTAGACTACTGTCTTAGTATAACTTTCACAGTTGCATTACACTGCTCATATGGATGTCAGTGTCTAAACAGCTATATGACATGGCATATACAACTGTCATAGTAACAAAATAAAGCTTTCACACTCATTTATGCACACCTGTGAGTGGTGTTATACCCTTTGATATCTCTGTGGGTATATGTTGCAGGCTATGAATGTCATTCGTGTGGGTGGCTCATACAGTTTCCAGTTGGTAAGGTGGTGACTGTAAGAATACTGGCTGACCCATATGGTGTGCACGTACTACATATGTATATTGCTGTACAAATCTCTGTTTGTATATGTGTAGTTACATATATATCTATATATATATATATATATATATATATATATATATATATATATATATATATATATATATATATATATTTATATATATCTATCTATCTATGTGTATATATATATATATATATATATATATATATATATATATATATATATATACCTGGTGGTGGTGCTGCGGTAGCGTTGTCGCCTCACAGGAAAATGTTGCCCTGTTCGAGTATCAACTAAAAGCGTCTTCTGTGTGGAGACATGCATGAATGGGCATACCTTCATTGAAGGTTGTGCGTCAGAGCTGGCAACTCGGTACGCAAAAATCTACTGCCAATCATTAGCAGACCGGAGTTCCGCTGTGGCGACCCTTAACCGGGAAAAGCCGAAAGATACAACATATATACCTGTATCTGCATATATGTGTCTGTTTATATGTATCCTAAGGATGGCCATGTCATGTCTGGCCCTGGTTATGGGATCTGCAACACTTGGTACTGTATTCCGGGTTCATGCGTTGCATGAGGACATATATGTATATATATATGCACCAGTACATGTATTGTGTGGGTCCTGCACCCCATACAGGATATGATATGAGGACATATATGTTTTGTTATTTCATATATATATATATATATATATATATATATATATATATATATCTATATATATATATATATCTATATATATATATTATATATATATATATATATATATATATATATATATATATATATATATCTGCTGAGATAAGTATATAACCTGCCGTATATATTTAGACATGTAGATGTGGACATATATATCTATAGATGTAGGCATTTGCATGTTTATGCGTTCATAGATATTTATATGTGTTTATACATATATATATCATAGGATCATAGGAGTTTACTAGGCTATTAACCTGGAGGTCATTTCAAGCCTAGTCATTTCATCCCAATGTAATACCACAGATATGCTAGTCAATACCCAAGATTGCATTTAGTAATGACCGCCCATGTCCAGGAAGGTTGTGGGCGCTAACCCTAGTAAGAATTTACTGTGCCCCATCCACTCATCCAGGTTTCTCTTGAACAGTGCCATAGAGGTGCTCTGTTTCACATGCATTGGTAGCCTATTCAAAGATGCATCAGCCGCTTGAAGGCAAATCTGTCCCTCCAGCATGTCCTACTTAAGTTGCAGGTCATACTTAGGTCACTGAAATGGGGTAGCTCTATTCCCATTTGATTTACAGATAAAAAGTTCATTAGTTCTGGGTCAGAGATTGCTCTGTAAGCCAGGTATAAGTCTCCTCTAAGAAGTCTATACCATACAGAGTACAGTGAGAGGGACTTTAGTTAGTCTGTGCAATGCACACGCTGAAGTCCATTGATATTCTTTATTAGAAACTTCTGGGACTCTCCAGTTGCTGTAGGTACTTTGTACGGTACATGCCAAATGGGGTGTTATACTCAATTATGGGCCAGATTAGTGACAAGTATTGAGAGATTATAATCTCCTTTGCTCTCAAGGTGATGCCTTTACTAATCAAGTGTGCTACACAGAAAGCCTTCCTTACCACAATAGACACATGGTGGTCGAAGTTAAGGTCACAGTCAACTTGTGATCCCAAATACCTTACCACTTTATCGGTACTTGGGGTATTGTAAAAGAAAAAAATACTTCACAAACTGAATAAACATAAAAAAGCAACCGATGTAAGAACACCACAAACTCTATTTATTAAGCGCTTTTCGTCCAGCACAGTGGCTGGACTTCATCAGATAAACGAATCAACTTCAAAGACACTCTTAAATGTTTCAGCAATCCAGTCATGTGACCAATGTCTCAATTAAACCTATTAACTATGTTCAATTAACACATCACTTGATAAAAGTTCTACCATAGTTAAAAGTAAAGTTAAAAGCCCTGACTAAGGAACAATATAATACATTCTCCCCCTAAATAAAAAACCTTCATCCTTCACTGCTCAGTCAACAGTAAATTTATTTATGCCTGGTGTATTAAAAATAAAAAATATAAAGCATGTTAAAATAAAACCATGGCTAATACATAACCATTGTAAATAAATGCTTTAGGTGTGGGACTAACCCTTAAACTCATCACTTAATTTTTAACTTTTTTATGTTTATTTACTTAGGGTATTTTAGTTGATTTTTATAGTTTGAAGGTACATTGTGTTTTTGCTGAAGGGAATGATGATGCATTTCTCTGCATTCCGTTTGAGACCATGACTAAGGCACCAGTCGTTGGCATACGCAAGACCCTGCTGGAGTATAATGACATAATTTGGGGATTCAATAATTGCACCCAGTTTGCAGTCATCCTCAAACTTGGTCAGCCACAACCCCTTAGTTTTGACGTGAACTTCTGAGAAGTATATACCAAACAGTAGGGGGCCCAGCACTGACCCCTGTGGCAGCCTGCTGGTGACAGGTCTGCTGGTTGAAGTGGAGTCACCCACTTTGATAGTAGTGTGTGTCCAGTTTGTGAAGCCACTTGGCAACCCATCTTACAACAAAAGGGTTTACATTCAGTTTGCTAAGTTTATTGGCAATGTCCAAGTGTGGGATTGTGTTGTAAGCCTTTGCCAAGTTGAAGTATGCTGTATGCACAGATTTGCCATTGTCAATGGCTCTGGTCACATTTTCAAAGAAATGCACCAGATTTAACAGGCAGGATATGCCCTTGAAGCCAAATTGGGTTGGATCCAGGGTTTGGAGGTCACCTATGTCTTTATTTATGAGGTTCTTAATGATATGTTCCATGGCTTTAAAGATGAGGCTGGTCAGGCTTATGGGTCTGTAATTCCCCGGGTCTATTGCTAGGCCACCTTTGTTATGGGGAGTAACTGTTGCTGTTCTCCATTCCACAGGAACAAAGCCTGTGGTTAAGACTATGATTGAAAAGGGTACTTAATGGTGATGCTAATTCATGTTTTAGCCTGTTTAGAAGACATCCTGGGATGCTGTCTGGTCCCATAGAGCCTGTTTTTTTGCCTTTGACAAGGCTTTACTGACCTGCTCTTCACATATCTGGTGTGTGTGTGTGGTTGGGGGAAGGTTTGTGATAAGTCTGGAGGGGATAAGGGAGTGACATTTTCACAAACCTATCCATTAGCAGGTTTGCTATCTCTGTGTGGTCAGTGTGTGCGATATTGTTAGTCACTAGTTCTGCACATGCTGGGTCCTACCTTTTAGGCTATGTATGTAGCTGTAAAAGGCCTTATGGTTATCCTTGGCTATGCTTGCTAGGTTTTTCTCAAAGCCCTTGGAGGATTTGACAAGTTGTCTTATTTGTTTGTTGAGGTTGAGAAGGGGTGCTTTTCCATTGTTGGGGCCTCATCTTTCTTTTCTTGGACAGCAATGTTTTGCATTTATTGCAAAGTTTGTTGATGCTGGATGTCTACCATGGCGGCTTGTTTTTACTTGGGACTCTGGCTTTGATTCTTTCTGGTACAGCTGAGTCTATGCACTTATGTAAGTGACTGTAGAGGGCTTTAGTGTAAACATCGGTGCAGTTCCACTTCCAGCTGGGGGTGGGGTTTGGAACGCATTTATACCTTCACCTAGGAGGGTACAGTCTTGCCTTGGTGAATTTTCTTAGTCTGATTTCGCCCTTTGCAAGTTCTGGTGTTAGTGCCAGCTTGAAGGTGAATGATTTGTGGTCAGATTTAACTAATGAGGATCCGACAGTTGCGGTAGTGCATCTGTTTGACATTAGTGAGGACCAGATCTAGCATGTCTGTTCCTCCTGTAGGGATATGAACAATTTGTTCCAGGGCATTTGAGTTAAAGTCAAGAAACTTTTGTGCTCGTGAGTTAGAACTAGCATAGGTTTCCCAGTTGATGGGATAATTGAAATCCCCCATAACCAGAGTGCTCAGAAACATTTGGATTGACTCCAGTTTGGTCAAATAGGCTTCATGTGCATCACAACCCATGGAGGGTGATCTATAACTGGCTATGACTGAACTTGGAGGAACTCCATGGAGTTGTCCAGTCTAACTAGATGGCAGGTGAATTTATCTCTAATATAGATAGAAACACAACCTCCTTTGGTTCTCACACATTCGTTATACAGTCTGAAGGTGTGGAAGGCATTGTAGCCTTGCAATATAATATATATATATATATATATATATGTTTACATAAATCAATATGTTGTAACCATTTAGACATTAATATAAAAACAAAAAACTGAAGTAACCAGGCGACACAGAATAACTCCACCAACCAGGTATTTAGCCCTTTCATCCACTAAATTTAATTTGTGAACTTCTTCAGAACAACATCCTACCCGGAACTCCTTAAATACTAACACTGTGTGTTAGTATTTAAGGAGTTCTGGGTAGGATGTTTGGATGTTGTTCTGAAGAAGTTCACAAATTAAATTTAGTGGATGAAAGCGCTAAATACTTGGTTGGTGGAGTTATTCTGTGTTGCCTGGTTACTTCCGTTTTTTGTTTTTATATTACCTCAGTTTAAAGTTTGTTTTCTTGGTTCATTTAGACATTAATATATTTACTCCACACATACATCTACATGTCGGAATACATTATCTGTGCTATCGAATGACTGGGCTGGATGATATGTTTGTGAATACATCACAGATATGTATATCTGAGATGGCTTAGTGATAAATCACTTTGGCTATGGTGTGCAGGGTCCAGAGTTTGAGCCTAGCAGAGGCAACTTATTTTGTTGCTTGGCAGAACAAGGGCCATTGGATACAGTGTGATTAAGGCACCTTTTGAGCATTTGTAAGTGGGTTTGCACAGGTTTGCACGACAGTAAGCACTGCCAACCACTGCTTATATTTTCTTACAGTCAGTTGGCTTCAGATTCCTCAACCTGTGTAGGCATAGCTTACCCTTGCGCAAACCTGCTTACAGCTGCTCAGCAATGCTTACTGCTGCTTTCCCCATGCTAATTCCTTTAAAAGAAAAGAAAAAGGGGTTGATAGGAAAGTGGTGAAAAATGGGGCACGAAGAAGGAAAGACAGTAGAGAAAATAGCTAGGCATGTGCAGGAAAGGTATAGGAAAGGTTCATAGCTGCCCATTTCTTCTACAGCAACAGCTGTGCATATACACTATATTTGTAGGTACATTTAGACCCTCAAAACCCTGGGAGAGGGATGAGGGAAACTTGTATTCATTGTGATGCCAATTAGACCAGATTACATGTGTCCAGTGGACATGTGTGCAAAATGGAAAGCTATGTATGGGGCGAGTTTTTTTGTGGTAACAGATTGCCCTTTTTGTTTCAGTTGAGAGTGGGATGTTTGGGAGGGGTAGTAGGTATATTTAGGGAGGGAGGTTGGGTAGGTTAACAGACAAGACACACAAGATGCATGCAGGGCCGGTATATGACACATGGGGGGTAAACTCCACTGCACATTCATGGCCCAGAAGGTGGCTGTGCTGGGGGCTGTGTATGAGGGGTAGGCTCACCCTCTAATAGTGCCACTTGGTACTCAAGCTGGCGTAGACAATTTCAATACTCCAGATCAAGCTTCCTGTGAACCACAGCCCGGAACTGTTGACGGGTGACAGGTTCCCCTCCGCGCCCGCTCCGAGGAGGGGCAAGCCCCATCCCCTGCAGAGGTTCCTCCCGAAGGTGGTGCAGGGCCCATGGAGGAGAAGGTCCCAGGCTTGGCCCCAGATGTGCTGGTGCCTGGTGCCATGGCCAGCTGAGGTGGGACAGGTGGGTCCGCTGGGGCTGGCCTTCCCATATGAGCTGTGTTGTCGCAGATTTATGGCAGATATGGGTTAGTAACAGTCAACAGCATTTAGGATTACTTATAACAGCATGCATAGGTATTCCCATTAACCCGACACACCAGATTTAACACAGTTGCAGAGCAAGCAGAACATATGAATATATGGAACAACAGTGGCCATTACAGGAGCATGCAGGTTTCATTAATGGCAACAGGCCACCAATATGGGTGTATTTTAACATGGCACATGCATAGAAACAAATGTGAATATTTATTAACCATTAGGACATATGTCCCAAAAACGTTTGGAGTGTACACATACCAGTTGAGGAGTGTCATTGGGTTATTATGCACATATGGTAGGGGTGAGAGAGAGGATTCAATTAACAACTAATATATCCTTATAGTTTTCACAGCATTCTTAGTCACTGCAGTGATCTTTCCCTTACATGTATTATTACACTACACAATGGCCTTATATTGTACACTGGTATGTTTATAAAGTATTATACACGTGACCTGTGTCTTAAATACAGGTGTGACAGGCTGCAGGTGTTAATGGAACGTATGTTGAGAATTGCTGTCATGCACATTGGGTGAGGTGCTAGAATGACAGTTTTTTTTCATATACATTCTCTGACTATGTACATGTTTGACTATCAGTTATATGTCAATGACAGCTGCCTACATTTCTTGGATCATCACACTGAATTTTTAGGGGAACAGGGTACCAAGCTGGTGATATGGGCCATTTATCTGGACATACTGGACAGACTGGAACAATTGTGGGGTATATATATGCATACAACTTACAATTTGAACATTCAAGCAAATTCTGTACAGTCATTGGGTGTAATTATGCATGCAGCTTTCTATCTGAACATTGTATCACAGTTTGTACGGTTGTGGGGTATGATTATGCATACAATGTAGTAGCACTGCCAGGAGTCAAACCCTTGCTGTGTGTGACAAAAAATTATTGCTAACATCACAGTACACTGTGCTATCAGGGAATTGATGTACAGCTTTCGACTGTTTTCTATCTAAGTCTCCCTAACTTGTACAATATGACTGACCTCTTGGCACATCCAACATTGTTATGCAGAACTTCATACCCATTTGTTCTGCATACCACGGTGTGGATGACACTGCTTAAGATACAACAGTACTATTTATAGTATGGAACAGATCGCAAACATATGAGAGAAGAGTAAACAGAAGCACTCCAGGGGTTATACTTTTATTCACAGACTATTAACACATTTATTTCTACTGGTATAACACTTTCTAAGGCTCTTATAATCTTTGTTATGACAGTACATGCAGACTGATTACTAACCTGAGTCATGATGCAGCCTTTGCAGCCTAGCATCATGGGCTTGCTGGTTCGCAGCCTACTCATCTGCAGCTGTCAGAGAAATGCATTGATATTTAGCCATACCTATCCACAGTAAACACAAGCTAGGCAATTTTTTACTTCTTAGTAGAATGTGTGCTTACTCAGTACTGGGGCATTGGCCACCTGCCGACACTCCTGGATCCACTGTTCCAGGACATCCCCTGTCCACCGCTTCAGGTCAGCATGGTGGTGCATGACCTGCTCACCAGTCCGGGGGATACTTTTGGCACTGGTGAGGTCACGGACGAGGCTGTCCCAGGCCTCCGTTTTGTACTGCGAGCCCTGGTACTGGCCCTGCAGTAGTCTCTGATCATGGTGTTTTACCAGGAGCCATACCATAAATTTTGACTCCTGGATGCCCCAGTGCTGCGCTCTGAATTGAGTGCCTTCACCTACACCAGCCATTTTGCCTGCAGTGGGAAGCTACAACCAGTTATGAGATGTATTCCTGCCTGTGGGGTTTAAATACAGCCATTTCCATGCACTTTGCCATGATTGGCCAGTTTTGAAAATGCTAAGCTATGGGCACACCTGCTTACATAAGGTTGGCAGTGTTTAAAGAGGTATACCACTATGGAGATTTAATTGGCTCCCCTACACATTGCTTACACTTACTAACATGAGCTGTGCTGCGGTTAGCATTGCTTCATAGTTGATTATCACTATATTTGCAATTTGGCAATGATTTATTCTTCATTACAGGGTATATATGTGTATGGTATCCGTGATTCATGTGTACATACACTGTATGGGGTCCTGGGAACTTCAATACTTTATTACCATAACACCTCAAATCTATGCTTACTGCAGTACTCCCATTCACATATTTATGTTCTGTGGCAGGTTATCCAACATCACACTGAACATAGATTGAGTTCACATGTTTGGTTTGATTTTCCTGTGGTGAGGATTAGTTTGCTGATACCTCATGCATATCTATTGCTATGAAAGCTTAGTGGTAAACTACTGTGACTATAGTGTACAGGGTCCTGCGTTTGAGCCTTGCAGAGGCAGTTTATTTTTTTGCTGGGCAGAACATGGGCCATTGGATCCAGAGTGATTAAGGCACGTTAAAGCAGTTGTAAGCGGGTTTACATGAGTTTGTGCAATGGTAAGCACTGCTAACCTCCAGTTACAGATTCTTACACTTAGTTAGCTTCTACTTTGCTTAACTGTGTGGGCAATGCTTACCCTAGTGCAGACACACTTAAATACACTTACTAGTGCTTATATATGCTTACTACTGCTTATTTGTGCTTAAACCTGCTTACTAGTGCCTTATTCATTATGACACTGACACTTCACACGTACAATTCATGCAGTACTCCAGTTCACATTTAAATGTTATTATGTAGGTTATACGGCAAAAAGATGTACAATTATGTTCATATACAGATTTCACATGGAAAATGACATGTGCTGTAGTGGGACTCAAACCAGGAATGCCTGTTCATTAGGTGGATGCTCTAACCACTACAATATTGCTGAGCTGCTTTATTGGCATATATATTCCTTGTTATCCCCTTCAACTTTGTCAGCTGCTTTAACCATAGCTAGGCGATGGGCACACCCGCACACCTACAGTTAACTGTACTCGGGGTTTTAAAAAAAATAAATAAAAGGGTCTCTTCATTTTATTTAAATGTACTGTTGCTGTTGAACACATGGGGACTGTTGGTTGGGATATGTGGAAACCTATGAGTGGTCTTGCTCATTTATTTACACTTTCTTCTGTTCTATTTTGCCGGGGGTGTGTTTATTCTGAGAGCTCTGCTCTCAGGCATGCCCCCTGCACTCTTCTGTGCTCCGTGTAGCATTAGGAGTTCAGGCAGTGCACCTTCATTAATATGCATGGCGCGCTGCCATCCTCCTCTTAAACTGCTGCTTCGTTGCAGAACTAGATTTGTCCTGCACGGAAGTTTAGTAAATCTGGGGGCAGTTTTTGACTCCAGGACCCTCCACAACACAGCTACAATGGTTTAACAGTAAGCCAATGCACCTGTAAAATGTCAGGGCAATATCTGTAACATATCATGCAGAAAAGTCATTCTACCATCAATGTGGAAGGAGTACCATTGTAATGTTACAATGGTGCAGATATGCAGACACATCTATACATTGACAAATATATTCAGGTACATATCTATATTAGTAGCCATACATATGTAGAAGTATTGTGGAAGTTTTGGGTGCAAAGTATATCCCTCAGCCACAAGCCCTGTAACTGGCATCTGCAAAATGCGTAATAGGGCAGCCATTCCCAAAAATGAGAATACTTACATTAAACATATATCCACTCACAATTCAAAGGACATGACACCACGCACAGGTATGCATACACAGAAAACCTTTAATTTGTGTACTATACAATAATGTATGCCATTACTTACAGCACATAGACTTTGAAATATATAATCAGTGATGAATGTAAGGTCCACACAAAACAGTAGATGCAAGCAATGTGGATATATAACATACTATGCTGTCCATGCCAAGGCCTTCAATTAGTACAACAGTAGACAAAGGATTTGCACTCCTTAAAATGGAGAACATCAACATCTGTGCAGTGACAGAGACCTGGTTCAAGGCTCCAGAGAGTACCCCTGCATTACCAGGCTATAATTCATACGACATCTTTCGGCCACCTAACCTGGACTGAAACACTAAAGGTGGAGGCGTGTCCATATTCATTAAGGATATCCACACTTCTAGGCTAGTTGCTCTGCTCAGCATAATGCATCCGAGATTATCCAAGTGCAACTAACTCAGGGCAAGACCACAATCCAAATTATAGCTTGCTACAGATCCCCCACCATGCCCCAGGATTCCCACTCCTCATTTCTTGATACACTGGAAAATATTAGGGTACAACCTAACACCCTAATAATGGGTGATTTCAACTACACCACCATTAACTGGGAAAACTACTCATGTACCAACTCTTGTGCTCAACATTTTCTGGAATTCATAAATTCCAATGCCTTGGATCAACTTATCCACACCCCCACCAGGGTCAGCAATATCCTAGACCTGGTTATTACCAACATGGGTAACCGGTGCTCCACACCAGAGGTTAATTCCTCGTTGGTCAGATCCAACCACAAGCTAATCACCCTAGACATCCACATCCCTCCCCCACCCCCCATTAGGGAAACCACAGTAAAGAAATTCTCCAAAGCCAACTTCACGCTTCTTAAGACAGAAGTGGCAAACTTCACGACACCCATGCTGATGGACAATAGAGGTATGACTGCTGAATCCTACACAAATGCACTTTATAAGACCTTACACGAGTGCATGGATCGTGCAATCCCTAACAGAACCAAGATGCTATCCTCCAAAAAAAAGGAAGCCAATCTAGTGCTCCCCTGCCATAAACAAAATCTACAACAGAAGAAAGAAACTGTTGCAAAAAAGAATAAAATCCCATGATTGGAGAAACTCCCTGGTCAGCCTCAGTAAGAAGCTGAGATCCCTCATAAAATCCTCCAAAGCTAGTTAAGAAAACAAAATCGCCATTGACTCTAAAGACAACCACAAAGCATTCTATAGATTTGTCAAGAATCTCAATGGCAACACTCAGATCTGCTCTGAGTTACAGCACAATGGCACTAAATATACAGACCCAACTGATATTGCCAACATCCTGGCAGATAGGTTCAGTGCTAACTTTAACCCCATGTCATCCTCTAAAGGGCCCATCTCTATACCAGAAGAATGCAAAGTTCCTGTAATCACATCTGCACAGGTAAAAAGAACACTATCCAAAGCCAAGAACACAGCATCCATGGGACCTGACAACATCCCAGGCTGTGTTCTACATGAACTACAGAGCGAACTGGCACCCCACCTAAGTACCATGTTCAATCATAGCCTCAACTCAGGCTATGTGCCCACTGAATGGTGCAAGGTGACGGTTATCACACTCCACAAAGGGGGAACCACCACAGACCCCAGAAACTACCACCCCATTAGCCTAACAAGCCTGGTCTGCAAGGCTATGGAACGTATCATCATGGAACTTATAAACAATGACATCGGTAATCTCCAAATTCAGGACCCCACCCAGTTCGGGTTTGTAAAAGGCAGATCATGCCTCTTAAACCTGATAGACTTCTTTGAAGCAGTCACCAAAGCTGTCAATGAGGGTAAGGTGGTTCACACAGCCTATCTAGATCTCATCATGGCTTTCGACACCATCCCCCACTCTGGAATTATAGATAAACTCACTAAACTAGGTATAAATCCCTATGTCACAAGATGGGTTGCCAACTGGCTCACTGACAGAACCCACACTGTGAAAGTAGCAGACTCCAAATCCAACTTCAGACCAGTGACAAGTGGAGTACCACAGGGTTCAGTCCTGGGTCCTCTCCTGTTTGGTATCTACTTCTCTGAAGTACAGGCTAACACAGAAGGTCTTTGGCTAATGAAGTTCGCAGATGACTGCAAACTAGGAGCCATAATCAAAACTCCAAAAGATGTGGACATCCTACAAAAGGGCCTTGCTGAGACAGATGCCTGGTGTCAAAGCCATGGTCTCAAGCTCAATTACAAAAAGTGCATTGTCATCCCTTTTGGTAAAAACTCTGTACCCATGAACTACCAAATAGGTGGTAGTCTACTTAACACCGAAAGTGTGATAAGAGACCTTGGGACACAGGTGTACAGTAGTCTCTCCTTTAATAATCACATCGCCACAGTAGTCAGGAAATCCTTCTACATGACACACCTCATCATAAAAGGTTTTTCATCCAGGAAAAAAGAGGTCATTGTTCCCCTCTACTCATTAGACCCATTATAGAGTACAATGCCTTTTTTGGTATTTACCTCACAAGACATCTACAACAACTGGAAAGGCCACAGAAATACCTCACAAGCAGGATTACTGGCCTCAAACAGATGACCTACGCAGACCATCTCAAAAAACTGCAGCTTTACTCCATCGCATATCGCCTACTCAGAGGAGATCTCTGCCTAACACACAAAGCTATGTCAAATCCAGACCTTTTATACATGCTTCACTTAAAGAAATCTCAATCCCTACGAGCTACATGCTCTAGGGACCTAAATCTTGTCACCACAATAAAAAGAACATACTGGAGGGATAGATTCCTGTCCCAGAGACTTCCCATACTCTGGAACAAACTACCTATCTATATCAAACAAAGCTCCTCATTAGCACTCTTCAAGAAAAATCTTGATGATTGGATGGGAGATAGGAAACTCACCCCGGGGATCAATTCTGTGGCTCTGCTTGACAGTGGCACAGAAAATAATTTTCTTGGGTGGCGAAAGCCAGGGTACCTTTTGGCTAGGCTTATATAGGCCCTAGGGCCAATAGCCTAGTACCTACCTATGAACCTATGAACCTATGAACCTATAAGATAACTAACAATCAACAATTACAGATGTAGTTCAGCAGCCTCCAATTACACCCTGTAGTCAAGCCCTAGGGTGAAATGTATTAGTTGTGATAATGTCAATGCATCTGTCACATAACATTGCTCAACTTAACATCTCACAATCACACTGACTAACTGAACTGTGTGTAACACTGTAAGTTGTAGCCCACCACTGTTACCATGGAGAAATGTATGAAAGTGTACAGTCACATATCTCAATGTGTCTTAACACTGATAGCCATGACATGTTGTCACAGCCTAGGTTGATAGCATTGAATACTCCTCCCCATAAAAGGTTGTACAAGGGCAAAGAACACTGTGTACCACACCTTGATCTATGGAATGTACAAGGGCACACATATGACATCCAACTGTTGCCACCATATGTATGGGCCATGACCAACATATTTTGTGGGAGTTGACGATATTCAGTTTTAGCAAATATATGCGATTACAGCATGTAATTTGGATTTTTTCATTTTATACTATTCAAATGAGTGGATCGTCCAATAGTATTTGGGTTTTGAATTGTGTCATAGTATATAAATGGAATTGATGTTTTGTAATAATATCTGAGGAAGTGATATTACGAAAACGTATACGTGTACTAGCAGCGTTCATTTGTTTAATAAATTGTGTTTGTGCTACTTCGACTCTTATTTGGCTGCTCGAGTGGATTGTGGCTGGTTTTGGTTTTTATTTGTGGCCATCCTTTGTAGTTATTACCTAACATCCCCTAACTGTATCACAGCAGGACAAAGCCTGCCATATATGTGGAGGAGAGAGGCAGGGACACAGGGCCATATTTGCAATATTGCTGTTACACACCTTGGAAATTGCTGGTGTTACAGGATTTGTTGTTGCAACATATCCTTATGCAGGAATAAGACATCCAAAACACAAATGGATGTAGCCATGTACTGATAGCACGCAACAGATAGTCTGCCAATGATATATCTAGGACAAAACCTGTGTGGTGCACAGACAAAATCTAACAGACAATCCATTGGCCATCATGTGGATAGGCCCACAGTTGAGAGCTGTGCAGACAAACTGCATTCCATCCTAAACTACTATGTACACACAAACACTGTAAGACCAGCAATATACAATGCACATAACAACACTAACCACACTGTCTGTAGGTCTGGAACCTTATACAAATGTGTAGTTGCCCTGTGTCTGCAAGTCCTGCTGTAAGAGGTATTGCTACCTGCTGTCTGTAACACTGCTGCCCACATACAGGAAGGATGTCCTCCATACTGGAAAGGTTAAGGGAAAACGCCCACATGAGTCAGTATTTTATAGTAATGGGTTGCCATGACAGTGGTTATCCGAAGTACTACACAGCAGGCTGCATACAGCTTGCAACTGGTGCACACTAATTGGTGCAGAGCTTATCACCTGACCATGCGCATCACCTTCAAAAGCTATGCCGCAATCTATTCAAACTAGCTCAATCCCTCTAGTGGACAGAGAGAGACAGAGAGAGAGAGAGACACACAAAAAAAATAACAAACATTAGAAAGCTGTCACAGCTGTCAAAAAACATTAACAGGTATGTAAAACATATATGTATTTAATTGAATGTAGTATGGGGTAAAGAATAATAGGATATATGATGTGGAATGATTTATATGTGCCATCAGTAGTTGTTCCTGTAATGATGTTCTGCTGAACAACTGTTCTGGACAATAACTGTCTGTCCCTGTAGGCAGTGGGACATACATGTCAATTGTGCAGATCAGCAATGAATGACAAAGATGTAAGCCATAATATCTGTATTTGGTATATTAGTGTGGGCAATAGGTGATGGTGGAAGTACTGCCATCATGATAGACACATGGGTGTCAGAGCACCCCACTTGCAGGACAGTCATGTTAATGTGTAATGTAGCATACAGAAATGTCATAGGTGTATAATAGGCTTACCTGCAATCTGTCACCATATATACCACCCTAATGTTAGTCTGTGTTCACATGTGACACCTGTCTGTATTGCAGCAAGGCAGAACAGTGCAGCTGTGAAGGAAAGAGAGTTACAGAGTGTGGACCAGATGTCTGTATGCACCCCACATATAGATAAATATATGTGTGATATATAATTAGACGTGTAAATCTACAGATATACAGACACTCAGATAGATATAGGTATATAAACAACCCATAATATATATCTACACATATATGTACATATATATATATATATATATATATATATATATATATATATATATATATACACACACACACACACACACACACACACACACACATATATATATATATATATATATATATATATATATATATATATACATATATATATACATATATATATATATGGGTCCTTGTTGTTTTGTCGACAGTACGGTTCATCAAACCATACTTTGTCGAAATCACTTTAGCGAACATGCATTTTTTTGAAAACGCATGTTCGCTAAAGAAAACAGCAAAAGAAAAAGACATGCCATTAGCATATACCTTTAGTTGTACATCAATGAATACCGTTGATGTACAACTAAGAAAACTTGTTGAGATCGTACTACAGTGGGGATAAGGGAATATTCCATTTTCCCCCCTGTAGTGCGATCTCGTAGTGGGAATATTAAAGTGGGGGGTGGGTGCAGGGGGGGGCTTGCCCCCTGCATATTAGCGTTTAATGTATTTTTGTTTTTGTTTTATGTTTGTTTGCTTTTTTATTTTTCTGCAAAAGTGTATTTTCGACAAAATGTACTTTCTCAGACGTTAGTTCGATGAGGTACGGTTCAGTGAACTGTACTTTCAATTAATGAACATAGACACAGTGGTGCAGTGGTTAGCATTGTCGCCTCACAGCAAGAGGTTCCCTGGTTCGATCCTTGGCTGGGGTGCCTTCTGTGTGGAGTCTGCATATCCTTCCTGTGGATGCGTGGGTTTCCTCAGGGTGCTCCGGTTTCCTCCCACATCCCAAAGACATGCTGTAGGTGGACTGGACACTCTAAATTGGCCCTAGGTGTGAATGCATGTGTGTGTGCCTTCTGTGGAAGTTTGGGTGCCGGGCTGGCAACTCGGCACTGTAAAACTCCACTGCCAGTCATGAGCAGCAGGCAACCCCTAACTGGGAAAAGCTGAAAGAAGAAGACCCATATATATATATATATATATATATATATATATATATATATATATATATATATATATATATATATGTAGGTTCCCTATTACGAGAGTGAAAGTCCATTTAAGCAAATCCGTAAATGTCAACACGTATTGCATTAACCGGCATTACAGTGAGCCCCCAAAACCTCGAATTTGGAAATGTCGAATTACCATGGTTGGCCCATCCGTGGTATAGCTACATAAGGTAAATTTGCGATAGTTACGGACCTTAGGGTTAGGGTGCGGGTTAAGGTAAGTGCACAGATAGTTTATGTATATAAGATTTAGTGTAGGGTTAGGAGTAGGGTTTTGGTAAATGTATATATGTGGATTATTTATTTTGTTTGTGTATATTTTCGTAGGGGAAATGTGTGGTAGTTACGGACCTTAGGGTTAGGGAGGGGTTAAGGACAATGCATAGATAGTTGTGTATGTGGGTTTTAGTGTAGCGTTAGAAGTAGGGTTTTGGTGCTTTACTTTAGGGTAGAAGTAGGGTTTGGTTAGGGTATGTATGTGGTTTATTTATTTTGTTTGGGTAGGTAGTATGTAACGGGTGGTGGGGTTGGCTGACTATGATAGTTTGAGATTTAAAATTTTGCGGTTTAGTGCATTCAGTATTCTCAAAGTTCGCACAGTTCGTGTCGGTGTTTTGGTATTCACTCAAAAGGAGTTTCACTCTGGTAATATAGACCCTATATATATATATATATATATATATATATATATATATAGATATATAGATATATATATATATATATATATATATATATATATATATATATATATATATATATATATATATATATACAAACACACACACACAAACACACACACACATATAATATGTAAATACATGTCCCTTCCATGATATGCATGAGAGAACATCATACATATCAATACACAACATATATATATATATATATATATATATATATATATATATATATATATATATATATATATATATATATATACATACATATATACAGCAGTACATAGGTGCAAAATAGACTTTGATGTGTGGTGTATAACCCATGTTGGGAACACATTGCATTTGTTTGTGAGGTGGGATTTGTATGTTGCTGAAGGATAGTAGGCATATTGTGGTATGTAGGTTAACTTAGATATGAAGACAGAAAAGACAGCATACAGGCATGCAGGGCTGGTATATGTAGGTCTCTCCAGGATACCACCAAGGCAGCAGCCTGTATCCGGTGAGTATGGTTTATGTTCATGCTTGCCAATACACCGGGCATGTAATAGCTATGGGATACTCTATGCACACATTTAACACACCTACCCATACTGCATGCTGTACATGTTCACGTTTTGTGCTGTGAAATGCACCCCATCACAGTAGAGACCATGATGGGGTATCGGAAGGGTACATCAGACACATGCAAGATAACTAACATCCTATTATTGTGAAATGCGTCCACAGGGATGAGATGAATGGTGGGGCACATGGCCTACAGTAGCGACATGTGTGAAACAACACCCTCATATGGTGCTACAACAGTAAATATACCTGTATTACAATAGCAACCATTACAGATCGACACTATGGCATAACATAGTACTGTGGTCCACATAATTAGCTGGTAGAAGGCTGTTGCACGTAGTGTCCCATTCTTGGGACACTGCAAGCTGACACATGTAGGCCATAGTTTTCAAGCATCTACAGAAAGGCTAGAAATGGGAAGGGTGTGTCATCATGACACAGCAGTGCACTGCAGCAGGGATTCTACTTATGCTAAGAATGGCTGTATCTGCACACAATCAGGTTCAGTAACTGTGGCAGACATAACCCTAACCCCACAGAAATAGTGATGGCAGTGTATGAACTCCAAGCGATGTGCACATGAGTAGACCTTGCAACCAAGCAGAGTTGTGGGACATATGTAGGGCACCACCATAGCCATGGTAAGGTCTGGCGGTTGTCAGTGTAATAGTCTTGTATTGGTCATATATGCACCGCTGATGTTGTGATCTGTAAACCAGACATCAGGCATTCACAAATGACATCTGTCCACATATCATCCCAGGTATGTGTTGCTCAAACACATAGGGGCTGTGAGCATTGGAACTGACATAACTGACACAGTACTATACATGCAGCAATGGTTTGTACACCTGTGAGGTATGGTGCACAGTACAAGGCAGAGTGAAGAACACATCCACAGTAACACTGTGTACATGGGTGCAGTGTTATCAAGGGGAAGGACCATCACCTACCAACACAGCCCATGCATCACACACATGAATACTGGTGCTAGCATGAAGTCACTATAGCTGCACTGCATGCTGTTGAGTTCCATATGTAATGTATGCTGACAGAAGAGTAGTGGGAGGACTGTGTGCCAAAGGTTGTGCAACCTCACATGTAGGTGTGTGTGTGTGTGGGGGGGGGTAGGTGTGTGTTTATTGTGTCTGTAAGTGTAATCTGGTGGAGTGGAGTATGGTCGATGCATGTCAGATGTGTGTGTGTGTGTACATGTGTGTCTGTATGTGTGGGTGTCCATGTATGCACAGGTGATTGTGGGGTTGATCATATGGCAGTACCTCTCCTTAGGATCGTGCTGTACATGAACATGGAGTGACACATGAGACCCCAGGAAAACTTGTCTGATATGTGATCACAGGACAGCTGATAGTATAACAAGGTTTGTAGCATGAAACATGCATTGGGAGAGAAAGTACACACCAGGTATACACATCATATTGCCATCAGCAGATAGATAACTGACTACCCACATATGCAGCACTACTGATGCAATGGGGAATTACCAGAGCACACCAGTGAGTGTATACAGATATTACTGCGGTCCACATGATAGGTTGATTGTGTAGCAAATATGGCATAGACTGAGCAAGACTGTAGCATGAGACTCCGGTGTGTGAAATATGTAGTGAATGTAGTAGCCCCTACCATATAGGGGTCATGTTCACAATGACAGGGCATACACAGGGTTAACACCGGATGACAGCAGTGAGGCCATGTACAACCTACTCCACTCAAGTCAGGGAGGTGATGTAGTAACAGGTCATGTGTTGTGATCACACATGTAGGCATGGAGATGAATGAAATGTTAATGGGTAGTATTAATGATTGTATGTTAGCAAGTGCCATGCAGGATGGGGAACATATGTAACTGAATGTGGGACTGTCTGTAAACCCAGGGACAGGGAGGTACTAAGGTGGACTGTCAGTGTGTGTGTGTGTGTGTGTGTGTGTGTGTGTGTGTGTGTGTGTGTGTGTGTGTGTGTGTGTGTGTGTGTGTGTGTAAATGTGTGTACTGGTATGCAATGCTGTACAGGTCTTAAAGTGCGTGTTTGTTTCCGCCACAAGTGGCGAGGTGGGTCAGTGTCCCTCCTGCATGCAATCTGAGGTTGGTGTCTGTACAGACACCGATGATGATGATGATGATGGTACTGTTGAGTCACAGGTGGGGTTGTCAGAGGCCGACACTGCACCATCATTTGTCATCACCCTCCTAGCCACCCAAAGCTTGCACACAGTTACAGTGCCCATACACACCCCATCACCAGTGGCCATAGAAAAGGGACGGTTGGCAGTTGGTGCCAGTGTCCAGGAAAGTGTAGTTTCCATGCTGACTGTGTCAGGTCACAGTCGGCATAGCCAGGTGTCCAGCAAGGCACCACATAGGCTGATGTACTGTGGTGCTCTAGGGATGGCCACTGGTCATCATGCCCCTGGCAGAAGTGCCACAACTGGTACCACCAGGTGTATGTCTCAGGCTGTCATGGAGGCACAGGCATGTATGGAAATGCACACCAGACAGGGCCTGAGGCTGTAGAGGGCTGCTTTCTCATCTGCAAGTGACAACATCTATGAACTTGCTGCTGCCCTCCATGAACAGAACAAGATCATGGATAGACGGTGGGGTGAGATGGTGGGCCTCCTCGACCGTGGTATGTTCATGTTTGAAAACATGATGGGAGTGGTGTGACGGCCAGATGGACATAAGCCAGAAACAACAGCAGCTGGCGGTCGATGTGGACATGCTAGGATGCCAAGCCGCTCCTGTAGTGGCAGTACCAGCCCCAGCACATCACTGGGGGTGCTGTCCACACCACACCACAGCAGGCCTCATGCATGTGGCCCTGGCCAGTCCCAGGTGGGACATGGTTCCAGCAGACATCTGTCATCATCAGGGGAGAGTAGCACATCAAGGTCTGTACCTGCATGTGCCCATGGAACTCCTGGCAGGCACAGTCAACATGTCCATGGCCGGAGGTGGTGAACTGCACACCCTGCCAGGTATGATCTGCAGCTGTCCATAAACACCTGTATAGGGCAGCCACATGGCAGAACTGTGTACATGCATACCCGCACACTATGCAAACACACCTAGAGCAACCCTATACCGACACACACCACATCACCACGCCCCGATCAAAGAATTAAACCCCTCACCCACACACATGGTGTCAAATGTATGGGCCACCCTCAGCCTCTGGCAAACCAGCAACACACCCTGTGCATATAATGATACCTGTGCCACATCCCTGCCATCCATAACATCGATGCAGGGACAGGCTAATATGGTTCTGATGCATGAGGTGACTGTAATAGAGTGCAGCAATGTACTGCAATGTAAGTTGTTTTCAGGGGTAATGTCTATACATGCATGTCAGGTAGTGTAGCCATCCAGCTATGATGCATTTCAGCTGTTAGTAACACTGATTGATTGTGATCTCCATAATGTTATCCGTTTGTGTTGTAAGTGTACATGTGTCAGCAGGAGGATGGTCTGCAGTCATATTCCACAAGGGTTTTGGCACTGTGGTGACACCATGGCTGTTACATATCCAGTGTACAGTTGCACACATGTCACAGGTTTTTATAACAGTTATTGCCTGTGCCACATTGACAGGTGCGCTGGGACATGCATAATCTGCAACCTTATGTCAACACATCCACATACATACACATCCTTACTTGGCACCACTGTGACTAGACCCCTACCTAGGTATGTAGTGGTACTGAACTGTGTGTCTTTCATTGCACACACCACACAATGTTTAGAGTGAGGTGTGTACCAGGTTACATGTTACATGCAGAACATCCACAGACATGTACAATATTGTAATGGGGGATGTAATGGTTGTATATGGACAATACATAGTGTGTCATACCATCATATACACATTGACAGACACATAACAGGCAGACACACATCTTAGAGACCTGGGCTTATTGGTGCTAACTAACTAGTCCATGTGTCCAATGTGTTACAGGTAGGCTGCACACAGCACATGCGTAACTGGGCTGTATTGTGGTATCAGTTACCTGTATGGTTGATGGTGATAGTGGTCACCAGAAAGTAGTATATAGGACATATACTGGGTGTACCATGGTGTAATCACAGTGTACACAGCACCCACATCCCCCAGTGGATATTGTATGCACTGGAACCCATTATGACACTCTGACATACCCACTATCACACATTGCCCACGACGGCAATACAACCTATTGTATATCACAACAGTGGTACTACAGGGATATGCATCTAATGCACATTCCACAGGCATAGTAGGGTGTTGCATTGCCATGCCTCACCTATGGGCAGTGACAACACTATCTGTACTACTGTGTGGCAATGTGTAGTGTAATAGGAATATGTGGCCTCAGAATGGTGTACCCTACAGATATGCAGACATACACACATACACACACTTGGCAGACCTCAATGGGTTTCCCATGCCTATTGACCCATTTGTACAACACTGTTGTGCTGATACTGCAAGGCACATGTAGCCATTAGGGAATGGAGTGCAACAGGGTACATGTCATGTCCAATACAGCAGCAGCCACATCTGACTATGGCAATAGGTATTGAGGTGGTTGTGAAGGCCATCATGGAATTCCCAACTACAGGTGTACTAACACACAAACACTGCTATCCTCAGTAATGCACAAGTACATGTGTCAGTACTGTGTTGCATTGCTGCAGGTGGTCATAGCTTGTGTACCTGGCTGTTGTCCATGGAGAGATTGGTTGTGTAGGGGGTGTGTGTTCATTGGTATCATGTCACCTGTCATGTGCCAGCAGGAAATCTATCAACAGACACCACGTTAGTGGCCATCAGGGTGAGAGTGACATGCATCAGCCAATCGTCTGGGGGCCTTCTGCACATGGCCACTGAGATGATCCAGTTGACATGTATGCAACATATATTACAACACATGGTTAGTGTCTGTGATGGAGACCTATACCTAAGCATGTTCTGTTGACTGTAGTATTGTAGTGTAGGTACCCATGGCATGTGGCCCATACAGAGAGTTGTCTCCTATATGTGACAGGTAGTACACAGCTGGCCAGACATGTCAGTGTCAATCAAGCATGGGTTGTCTGTACATATCCCAGCTGGATACCTGCCATCTGCACATCTGTAGAGGGACTGACAGACATCAGTTTGACAAGTAGCTATGCAGTAGGATGAATGTGTCGACAGATGGATGTTTGACAACAATATGTATGCCATTACTACATGTTGTAAGCCCTCACTAACATCTGCTGTACAGACGGTATTCTACAGTTACATTCCACATGTCTGATTATTATCCAGTAGGGGATATATACGGTGACACAGCCCACACACCAGGAACACAACAGTGAGGTCTCAGAGTGCAGCTATGCCCGCATGTGTGCTTGTTGTCAGTAGTAATGTTAGCAGTCTACCCTTACCTAGGACAGCACTGTCAACAGTAGTAATGCCATGTTACACTACATGCCAGTGTGACAGCATGTACCCTGGGTTGCTACCCCTGCATGTAACACATTCACATGGATAACAGTGCTGTGCAGGTCTCATATACGTGTGAGTCCCAGACATAGCACTCAAAATCCTTTGCTACTGTAATGACAGCACATAGATGCATGTACTGTACATGGTATTGCATACACTTATTACAGATGTCATTTCCCGGTGTTTGACATAGCCTTGCATGTTAAGCAAAGATAGCCTCTGAGTAGATGATATGCCGCAGAGTATAGTTGGAGGCTTTCTAGACGGTCAGCATAGGGCATCTGCTTTAGGCCTGTGATTCTAACAGTGAGGTATTTCCATAGCCTTCCCAGCTGTTGCAGATGAATTGTGAGGTATATACCAAACGGGGCATTGTACTCTATACTGGGTGTAATGAGGGATGAGTACAGTGGGTCAATTGCCTCCTTTTTTCTGGATGAAAATCCCTCAGTGATGAGGTGTGCCACATAGAAGGATTTCCTTACTGTTGTGGCAATGTGGTTAATGAAGGTGAGGCCACTGTCCACCTGTGTCCCTATGTCTGTCATCACACTTTTGGTGTTTAGTGTACTGCCACCTATGTGGTAATTCATGGGTACATGGTATTTCCAAAAGGGATAACTATACATTACTTGGCATTAAGCTTGGGCCCATAACTTGGGCCCATGGCTCTCGCACCAAGCATCTGTTTCTGTAATGTCCTGTTGTAGAATATCTACATCATTTGGGGATGCAATAATGGCTCCCAGTTTGCAGTCATCTGTGAACCTTTTTAGCCAGAGTTTCGTAGTGTTGGCCAGTACTTCAGAGAAGTACATGCCAAGCAAGAGCGGTTCCAGGACTGAACCCTGAGGTACTCCACTTATTCCTTGTCTGGAGCTGGGATTGGCTACTTTTACAGTGTGGGTTCTGTTAGTAAGTCAATTGGCAACCCATTGAGTGATGCAGGAGTTTATGGCCAGCTTCGCAAGTTTAACTATGTCTCCAGAGTGGGGGATGGTATCAAAGGCCTTGGCCAAGTCCAGATAGGCTGTGTCCGCCTTACTCTCTTCCACAGCTCCGGAGACTGAATCAAAGTAGTCAATCAGGTTCAGGAGACAAGATCGGCCCTTCACGAGCCCAACCTGGGTGGGGTCCAGTGTCTGATGGTTGCCAATGTCTTTCTTTATATGTTCCATGATAATGCATTCCATGAACTTGCATTTACGTAACAAGCTTTGGAGGATTTTGAGGGATCTCAGCTTCTTACTGAGTCTGGTAAGGAAGCAGTTTGCATTTTGGGATTATCCTTTCTTCTTCAACAGTTTCTTCCTTCTGTTGTATAGTTTGTTAATGGCAGTGGAGCACAAGATTGGCTTTCTTTTTTGGAGGACAGCATCTTGGTTCTATTTGGGATGGCACAATTCATGCACAAGTGGATGTGCTCATACAGTGCCTTAGTGTAGGATTCACCAGTTGCACTTTCAGCTCCCGTCTCCATGGGTCCATGGGTGTCATGAGATTTGTCATTTCTGACTTGAGTAGCATGATTGCTTTGGAGAGGGTTTTTATGGAGGTTTCCTTACTGGCAGGTGGGGTGGGGTATGGATGTCAACAGTGATTACCTTATGGTCTGACCTGACCAATGAGGGGTTAACCACTGGTGTGGAGCATCTTTCTCCCATGTTGGTAATGACTAGGTCAAGGATATTGGAGCCCCTGGTTGGATAATGGATTAGTTGATCCAGGGGGTTGGAATGTATGAATTCCAGGAACCGTTGGTAAAAGGTGTTTTCACCCAGGTAGTTTTCCCAGTTAATGGCAGGGTAGTTGAAATCACCCAGTATTATGGTGTTTGGTTGTACCTTAATATTGTCCAGTATGTTTATAAAGGTGTAGTGAGAATCTTGGGGCATGGTGGGGGATCTGTATCAAGCTACAATTTGGATTGCAGTCTTACCTAGTGTTAGTTGCACCTGGAGATTCTCAGATGCATTGTGTTGGGAACTAGGCTGGAGGTGTGAATAACCTTGATGAATATGGACACTCCTCCACCTGTAGTGTTGTGGTCTTGATTTGGAGCCCAAATTGTGTGATAAGAGTTGTAGCCTGGTATTACAGGTGTGCTGTCTGGAGCATTGAACCAGGTCCCATTTACTGCACAGATATCGATGTTCCCTATTTGTAGGTGTGCATCAAGACAGTGCCTTTTTAGTTTAGACTTCTAGCATTGAGTAGCATTACCTTCAGTTTTGCATGCTTGTATTTGTTATGGTGGTGGTTTTGTCCTTTGAACCTTGCCTAGATAGGGCACTATGGGGGTGCCAAGAGCTGTAGCCAGTAACCTTAATCCCAGGGGCAACAGGTGCAGACCATCTCTGGCAAAACATTGTGGTTTGTCAATCATGTCATCCCAGGCAGACAGATACTGTATCCCCTTTGAATGACACCAGAAGCTCAGCCACTTGTTGAAGTCATTGCTGTGTATATGTATATGTTTGAGTGTTTATATGTATATATATATATATATATATATATATATATATATATATGTACATATATATCTCCATATATGTATGTGGATATGTATATGTCCATATATGTATGTAGATATGTATATGTGTATATATCTATATAGATATGTGGATATATGTGTACACATATATGCTTACCATATGTACAGAACATGGAGTGGAGTCCTACCTCAGCACCAATAGTCCCAACACCTAAGGGCTAGGGGATGTCATGGATGTATTGCAGGTATGTACGTAGACTGTTGCTACTGTCATAGGGGTGTCTTAACAGACATGTTGGGTGTAGGAGGTCACATCTGCTGTAGACATATGCACCATTGGCTACATTCAGACATCCTAAGGGCATCATACTACAGTACCACTGCTAGCACAATAATGATCCTGTGGATTACAGCAGGGATATGACCAATATATGTGGACAGTCTGGCACTCTGTGGTCAGTCCAGAAGTGTACACATGTCCCCTTCATTTGAGACATGTGGACCACGCCTCCCAATGTGGATGTTACTAGCCATGTACATGGATATATCACGGCAATACTGGAGTACATATACCCACACAGTGTATGCACGCAAACACTCCAGTCTGTCCTGACACATAATACCTGGTGGTGCTGAGTTCACATGGCCACATACTACCCAGTAGATAGTGACATACATCTGTAAAGCATACCACTGCTTTGTCAGAAATACACAACAGTTATGCTGGCCTGGCAGCAGTTATGTCTTGCAAATAACTGGACATAGCAGCACATTGGGTAATTACAGTAGGCTGCTAGGCATGTTACAAAACACTGGGCAAACTACAGGCAGACTGCCACAACACTGGACTACATATTGTGTGGGGGAATACACATGTACCTGCAATTATAGTGGGCTCAACATGCAGGTCACAGCACAGCATAGCAGACACCTGTGAGAAAATGCATACCCACATCCAATGTCAATGCAGCCACAGCCACATATGATACACAAGCTTAATATGACACTATAATGACTGTCTGATAAACACCATCCTCATATGTGCCACTCACACACTAACCCTACATACACTGGTCTTGGCACAGTGTGGTCTGATGGCTGGCTGTGGTATGGGACACGTGTGTGTCTGGCCCTGCAGACATGTGAGCCAATAGGGTACCATACACTGGAGCAGCATGTAACATCAGATAGAACAGGACCAAGAACAATGGCATCTACCATAGCCTGTACAGAGCCCAAGGTTCATAAACACAATACATATACTGTCATCAATCATCCTAACTCAGGGGTCTGCAACCTGCAGCTCTGGAGCCACATGTGTCTCCACCACCCTGCTGTAGAGGCTTCATGTAACTTTGAGGATCAACGGACACTCTACTGCACAACACACACACACACACACACACACACACACACACACACACACACACACACACACACACAGATCAAGCAATCCCAACAAAGGAACACAATTATGGACATATGTTAGGTATTGTTCTTATACACTTAGGTATCTTATATTTAGTATAACTATATATGAAACCGTATATGCTCCGCTATCTTCATTTTAGGAGTCAGATATCTGTTGTGCGTCCCGATGAATTTAGTGTGGTGGGTGAGGGGTCAGGAATGGCTCTTTAGATAGTGTAGGTTGCAGACCCCTGCCCTACATCCACAGACCACAGTACTGTACACACAAACACAGAATGTCCAAGTAATGTGCTCAGAAACAACCCCTACTACACACAACATGTCCAGCAGTCTGTTATCTGACTGACTTGTTAAAAGGTATGATGCCAATAAATAATGGTGTACAGATCATATGCACCATATATATGTGGGCTTCATTTGCACAACACATGTGTGCACCTCTGCAGTCTAGAGGTCAGTGTATGTAACAGTGTGCTATGCCCCTGTAAGGCAGTGTATGGGGGGTATGTACCATAAGTATCCCAGGGTGTTACAACATGTGAAGACTACCAGTAGTAAGCTACCTTAAGGTATGCAGATGTACATTACCATACATTTCACCTTGTGAACATTGCTGGCCTACTGCTTACTGCCATCAGTGTGAGTGTGATGATTTCAGTTATGCCTTGTTATGTAACAGATACCACCCATAGTGTCAACCCAACTCTTTTCACCCTAGGGATTGTGTGCAGAGTGTCTTTAGAGGCCACTGGGCTATACATATGCATTACATACTGTTGATTGCTTGTTATCCTGTGACCCAGTCTGTCTTTCCTGTTGTACTACTTGAAGGCCTTGGTGTGGACACCAACAGATGTGATGTTTTCAGATTATGTAATAAATTATCTGTTTGAGAGTTGCATTACTCTGTTTGTATGTATTTCAAAACATAATCAGCTACATGACATGGCATATACAAATGTAATAGTACACAAATAAACATTTCTTATGTATACAAACCTGTGTGTTGTATTACATCCTTTGACTTCTCTGTGGGTATATGTTTCAGGCAACAATGGTCTTTGGTACGGGTGACTCATACACTGTCCATCGGATGAGGTTGCAACTGTAGTGATACTGGCTGTTCAGTATGGTATGCACCCTCTAATTATGTATCTTCCTTGACATACATGTGTGTGTGTGTATGTGTAGTTACATATATATCTATATATATGTAAATATATATATATATATATATATATATATATAGATATATATATATATATATATATATATATATATATATATATATATATATATATATATATATATATATTTATATATATATAGATACACATATAAGTATCTGCATACATGTGTCTGTGTATATGTATCTTAGGACTGTTTATTGCTTACACATTGTACATTCCCTATGGCAGCCAGACTGTACTGCATGATATGTTATCAATACCAGCCTGACATAATACAGGTGGAATGGCATACGGTTAACATCTTGTGGCCATGTAGTGTCAGGTCCTGGTTATGGCATTTTCAACAGTTGGTATTGTAATGCAGGACATGCCTGTTTTGCTGGATGGGGGGGATATCAATACGTGTAAAACTTATGTTGCTTGAGCCCCCTCACCCCCATTAACAATGCCTGTGTTTGTATATGTCTTTGTTATGTTCTCTATTATATCTATAGATATCTCTCTCTCTCTCTCTCTATATATATATATATATATATATATATATATATATATATATATATATAAATATATATATATATATATATATATATATATATATATATATATATATATATATATATATATATATATATATATATATATATATATATATATATACTGACATATATATATATATATGTAGCCATATATGTATAGATGTATGCATGGAGATGAGACAGAGAGGTATATATCTATTTAGTTTTATACATATATATATATATATATATATATATATATATATATATATATATATATATATACACATGCACACACACACACACACACACACACACACACACACACACACACACACACACACACACACACACACACACACATACATCTAGATGTAAAAGTACATTTCCTGTACTGTTGAATGATTGTGCTGGATGATATGTTTGTGGAAACATCAGGGCTATGTGTGTCTGCTATCGCATAGTGGTAAATCACATTGGTTGTGGTGTGCAGGCTCCTGGGTTCAAGCCCTGCATAGTTTGTATGTTTTGTTGCTGGGCAGAACAAAGGCCGTTGGCTACAGAGTAATTAAGGCACTTTTGAGCAGATGTTAGCGGGTTTGCGTGGGGGTAAGCACTGCCTACACAGGTTAAGCAATTTAGAAGCTGAGTGTAAGAAACTGTAATCAGAAGTTAGCAGTGCTTCGCTCTGCTCAAAACCGCACAAACCCACTTACAACTGCTTTAAAGTGCCTTAATCACTCTGTATCCAACAGCCCATGTTCTGCCCAGCAACAAAATAACCAGTCACTACAAGGCTCAAACCCACGACCCTGCACACAATAGACAAAGTGATTTACAACTAAGCCATAACAGACATACATAAAGCTGATGTTTTCAGAAATATATCATCCAGCCCAGTCATGAAACAGTACAGAGAATGTATACCAACATCTTGATGTATGTGTGTGTATAAATATATTAATATCTAAACAGATACAACATATCTATATATGTCGAGATATATATATATATATATATATATATATATATATATATATATATATATGTATATTTAGAAATATATACATATATATAAATATATATGAACATATATACATGCAAATGCCTACATCAACACATATATATGTCTACACCTATATGTCTACATATACACAGCAAGGTACATATATGTACACAGATATATATCTATTTTGGTATATACGGACACAGTCATCTATATGTAAGCAGATATATATATATATATATATATATATCTACATAGGTATATGCGGCCATACATCTGTAGATAGCAATGGTAGATTAACAAAAACAAATATGTCCACATGCACCGTCAATGAGGTTGAGAGGCCCCAAACAATATACGTCTTGTACGAATAGGCATATCCCCCCCCACAGCCAAACATGTCAGCCCTGCAATACACTACCATGTGTTGCAGATCCCATAACCAGGACCTGACATGACATGGGCACAAGATGTTAACAGTACTACATCCCACCGTATGATGTCAGGCTGGTATTGGTAACATATCATGAGGTACAGTCTGGCTCCAATAGGAAATGTAAAATGTGGAAGCTATCAACATCCCCAGGATACATATACACAGACACATATATGCAGATATAGATATACACACAAACACATATATCGTAGACTTCAAATTGTATACTCGTAAATTAAACCTGCACTATATTTTACATGACATTGCCCACTTTTTCTCTCAGAATAAGTCTTTTAAGAAGCATTCTACATATACCCTAGTGGTTCAGTCCACCTTACAAGTACTCAACGATGTATGTGACGGTGAACTTAGAAAGAGTTTACAGTATAATAACAGTTCTAAATTCTATAACTTACATGTGAATGAAAGAAAAGCATTGAATGATTTAGTAAATAAACAAATCTGCCCAACGAAGGCTGATAAGGGCAATAGTATAGTCATTATGAATGTTAATGACTAAAACCAGGCTATGCTTAAACTGTTAAATGATTTTAAATGTTATAAAGAAGTCAATAAGCATGAACATGTTTAAAGTTTTTCTAAAACTGATGTTTTGCTTTATGACTTATTCACTCAAGGGTGTATTACGTTAGAACTGTACGAATTATTTACTGTACAGAAACCCAAGACGGCAAGAATCTTTGGGATTCCCAAAATTCTCAAAGATTTGACAAGGCCACCGTTCAGACCAGTAGTGGCAAAAGATTTTTACAAAACTGAGACTATCTCTATTTTCTAGATAAATTCTTAAACCCTATTGTTCAAAAATCAGAATATTATTTAAAGGATTCTTAATATTTGTTAGAACTGTTGCGCAACTGTGAGGGGGAATGTTAAGGAAGGATTTCTGGTTACCTTGGATGCTGATACATGAGCTGGGGTGGTTCCCTAGATGAATTTGACCAGTTATTCAATGAATTAAATAAGACAATGGAATTTTTGAAATTCACTTTAAATAGTAGGGGTCATCAGCCAATCTTTTAGATTTGACTCTTACAGTAAATAGAGATATTAAGAATTCTGCGAGCAAAGTATGCATGAAGGAAACTTTTATTAATAATTATCTACACATACATAGTCGACACCCCATGTTCGTGAAACAGAATGTAGTTAAAGGCCAATTCATCAGGCTAAGTAAAATGACTAGTGAGGATGTTATTTTTTTACAGAAGAAGAGATATTGAAAGAGTTATTCATAGAAAAGAGGTTGTAAAAATAATTTTTTGAGTAACATTGTCAGAAATCTTTTGAAAGAGGCATGACAAATGTAAGCCTATTCTAACAAATAATCAGCTGCATACATTATCTAGTGACACCAAGGTAGAAACAGCCACATTCAATTGTTTTAATAGAGCATTTCCTTTACCAGTCATTAAATGTATGGGTACTGTACGTGAAATTTTAAATACTAATTTGAAAATAATTTTATACAGTAACTACTTGGCAAAAGTGATAGGTGATAAACATACCTTTACTTATAAAGGAGGGAGCAGTTTGAATGCTTTGTTTGAAAATCCCAAGAATTTGAGAAACACCAACGGTAAACTTTTTGGAACATTTAAATGCAATAATTGTAAATTTTGTGAGGTATTTCACGGGCACATCATTCATATACATAAAGAGTTTAGACAAAACTTTTTGGGTTAGAAATTATTATAATTGTAATTCTATTGGAATAGTGTATATAGCATTATGTGAAACGTGATAGATTTTTATGTAGGGCAAACTATAGGAAAACTCTCCAAAAGAGTGTATGAACATATTACTGCCATTAAGAGACACGACACCAACAATGCTATAGCCAAGCATTCTTTGGAATGTGAGAATTTCAAGAAGTTTAGCTTTTTTGTGTTGGATAGCATAGCAGTCTATATTTTTACGGAAGATTACAATGATTTATTAGGGTGTAGGGAGGCTGAATGGCAGATAAAGTTAAATGCTGACAAAAAATGGATTGAATGAGTACATAAATATTAAATGCTTTTCACAAGCGCAAAGATTATAAGAAAAAAATAGATCTAAAAAAATCATTATTCATTATTTTTAGTTTCATTTTTTGAATTATTGATTAGTGTTATTTTTTGCTGTTTTATGACTATTTATATAGTGTTTAATGTTAAGAGCAAGATACGAATGTATTTTTTTAATTATAATGGGGAATTGATTGATACATTTTACAATTAACTTTTTATTGGTAGTTGAAAATATAAAAAGGAGGGGATGTTATGTGCCATCTGATAAAGTTCTTGTATGATTAAAGAATGAAAGAACTCAAGAAACATTTTGCTTCCTTTATTTGTATTGTTTCTGCACTATTTTTGCCTTGCCATCATTGCCATGTATTCATTTTGTTGTTTTTGTGATTTTGTTTGTTATAATACATGCTCGTGACACTTTTTTGAAGTTTCAGAATTATGAAGTATCATTATAAGGGTCCTTTATTGTACTTAATATGTGAGAAACTGCAGGAGTAGCAAATTGTGCCATTGTTCATCTGTTGTTGCTATGGTAGCAGTGTTCCTGCAGGGAGCAACCATACTTGCTGATGACAAGCATCTTCTTTCCTCTCTTTCAGTAACATGCAAATATCTGCAGGTTAAGGTCTTGCCAGGGTTTGGAAAGGCATCAGAAATTTTATCATGCTATTTTGGATTCTTAGATAAAAATAACTTTAATTTAGCAGAGGGATAAAGCATTAAGGTATAAATACTTTGACAGCAATACTGGAACCAGACAAAAATATATCAAAAACTCCAAACAAACAAATGCAATAAACTTGGTAGTGGACTCAGACTTCATCTATGTAGTACCCAACTCATATCCAAATGCAAAATAATTACTTCTTCATAAGTAAAATTCTTTTATTGTAAAAAATATAAAATGATTGACTTACCGCTTTTGCCCCTCATACAAAAGGAACTTCCTCAGAGTTAAAAATTACAAGCCAACTGTTTTGAGTTTTAGTCCTTCTAATGGCTAAAACAAGAAAGCAAAAAAGAAGCCAGATATACAAGAGGTTACAACTGTGAGACTTAAAATTACATAAAAGAGGAATGGTCAGGCCAAGCAGAAGAATTCAGAATAAATGTTTTAGTTGGACATACAAGGCACAATAATATGGTTTAGGATTCCAACTTGAGGGTCCAAAATTGGTTGGCATTAAGTTATAGTATCTGCTTAAGACTCAGATTTAACAGGAAACTAACATCTGGTTATCTCGTAAATAATTTGAGTGCTAGGGGAAGAAGGAGTGAAAAAATTCTGCTTGAGACATTGGAAAAGGGTAATATGCGCTAGTCCTTAAAATTCTGACTATAATGGGTTGAATTCAACAAGACAAGTTGTCTAATTTAAAATGTTTCTAATGTGTACTGGTCTATATCACAAAGTCAAGCATTAAAAACAGCGAACGCTCTTACGTCGAACTGTAAAAATCGAAATCACAGAATGTCAATCAGCTGGAACAGTGATTTTTTTTTTCCCAGGGAAAAAAAACGCTGGGCCATTGCTGGGACTTTGCTGTTTCCTCCACTGTGGTGTTATCTTGAGTTGGTATATTTAAGTAGGTGGGGTATGGGAGGGCACAGCCCCCCCACGTTATTTTGTCTGTGGATTATTTTTGGAGCAGAGATTTTTTTCCCCTGTGAAAAAATTTGCTTTTCTGTGTCTTCAACATTCTGTGGTTTGTTTTTTAGAGTTCGACATAAGTGCGTTCGATGTTTTTTAACATTCGACTTTGTGATCTAGACCCATGTGTACTATATAAGCAGAGGAATAGTTTTTAGGCTTGTATAGAAAGACTTCCCATTTAGTAAACCTGAGGGGCAATAATACCAGCTAGTGTACTCATCCTTAATAGAATGGAATAATCTCTGAAGTTACATAGAACTGATACCTTTGAAATGTTAATAGTTCTATATTAGTTGTGATTTGCTATTCTGCTTTGCATGTAAGATGTAATGTTGTTTAGTAAATCTATTTCTTTATCATTAATGACTTTGAAAATCAGGTGCAAAGTACTAGGATCAGCAATTATTTTATTTACTCAAAATCCACAAGGTGATTTGGAAATGGTAATTAATGAGCTATTTGAGCCTTGTGTGCATTAGAATATAATTCCTTTCATTTTCAAATTGTACAATCCTAAAGCTTTCAAAGGATATGTAGCACTCTAATGTAGTATGAAAGGCATGCCAGTTATGAGAACAGTTCAAAGTGAGTAATAATTACAAAAAGTATATCATGACTATTTTAACCACTGTAGCTTTTGATCCATGGGTTGGATGTGCTTTTTAAGATAAAGGAAATTACAAGTACAAGAGTGTTTCTTAGATAAATGGACCAACTGCCAAAGACAATTGTGCACCATGCATGTGGACTGCACAGGATTCTAAATTAAGAAATTTTGTTAATAAAAATTTTCCTCATGTGTAAAATAAATAAATAAATAAAATAATGTAAGGCTTCCATCGTGAGAAACAACTGTCCACTGCACACTATTTCATGAAACATTTTAAAGCCCTTACACTTAAAGTGAAACACCTACACAGGAAAACCCCCCACTGAAGAATTAAATTACAAGATACTTGAATAGACAAATTGCAAGCAGCTGGTGGAAAAGTATTGACAGAAAGTTAAATTTACTCTTGGAGGTAGCTGGAAATGTAAAAGGGGAGGACAACTACATTTTTAACTCTAAAGGTAAAGAACTGACTCCTAAGCAATGAAGTTAAATTGTATGAACAAGAAACCTAGCAATAATTATAAATTGTGTATCTGTATGCATCTCATGCAACTGAGTAAATTTAAATTAACAAGACAAATATAGAGTATTAAGAGCTAATTTAAGAGCTTGTGGCTAGAAGTGACCATAGTTAGAACAAGTGAAGTCTTAATTTCCCAGGAAGGTGACACATAAGTTTTCCAAAGAGGATCAATATGCTTGTAAACAACAGGAGGGACTTTAATCAGATAAATCTGTGACTGTACCTGAAGAAGGTAGTGGGGGATGCTTCTTACTTTGATGGGCTTTAGGAGGCCATCCTTTCTCACTTCAGTATTGATTAAAACAATTTATATTTGATTTTTAGACTTATAACATTCTAAAGTTGACTTTCACAGTATCATAACAGAAGGCTTAATAAAAACACAAGGAGACAACAGATGTAGTCTAAACTCCATGAGGTCTATATTGCTAACTGAATTTGATGGAATGTCTGTGAACCACACATGATTATCACTGAATGGATCATTAGCATTTAAATGCTTATGGGTTCATAGGTTCATAGGTTGGCAGTAGGCTATCGGCCCTAGGGCCTGTACAAGCCTAGCCATAACAATTCCCTGGCTATTTCTTCCCCCAATATTTACTTCCCTGGACCTCTGTCTAGCAGGGCGACTGATGTGATCCCTGGGGTGAATCTCCTCATATCTAACAGGTATCTTGTTTAATAGTGTTATCCCCGGGGTGAATCTCCTCATATCTAACAGGTATCTTGTTTAATAGTGTTATCAATCTCCTCATATCTAACAGGTATCTTGTTTAATAGTGTTATCCCCGGGGTGAATCTCCTCATATCTAACAGGTATCTTGTTTAATAGTGTTATCCCCGGGGTGAATCTCCTCATATCTAACAGGTATCTTGTTTAATAGTGTTATCCCCGGGGTGAATCTCCTCATATCTAACAGGTATCTTGTTTAATAGTGTTATCCCCGGGGTGAATCTCCTCATATCTAACAGGTATCTTGTTTAATAGTGTTATCCCCGGGGTGAATCTCCTCATATCTAACAGGTATCTTGTTTAATAGTGTTATCCCCGGGGTGAACCTCCTCATATCTAACAGGTATCTTGTTTAATAGTGTTATCCCCGGGGTGAATCTCCTCATATCTAACAGGTTTCTTGTTTAATAGTGTTATCCCCGGGGTGAATCTCCTCATATCTAACAGGTATCTTGTTTAATAGTGTTATCCCCGGGGTGAATCTCCTCATATCTAACAGGTATCTTGTTTAATAGTGTTATCCCCGGGGTGAATCTCCTCATATCTAACAGGTATCTTGTTTAATAATGTGATCCGGGTGAATCATATCTAACAGGTATCTTGTTTAATGAGTATATCCTAGGGTGAATCTCCTCATATCTAACAGGTATCTTGTTTAATAGTGTTATCCCTGGGGTGAATCTCCTCATATCTAACAGGTATATTGTTTAATAGTGTTATCCCCGGGGTGAATCTCCTCATATCTAACAGGTATCTTGTTTAATAGTTTTATCTGAATCTCCTCATATCTAACAGGTATCTTGTTTAATAGTGTTATCTGAATCTCCTCATATCTAACAGGTATCTTGTTTAATAGTGTTATCCCCGGGGTGAATCTCCTCATATCTAACAGGTATCTTGTTTAATAGTGTTATCCCCGGGGTGAATCTCCTCATATCTAACAGGTATCTTGTTTAATAGTGTTATCCCCGGGGTGAATCTCCTCATATCTAACAGATATCTTGTTTAATAGTGTTACTTCTGTCCTCTGTCTCTTCATTATTACCCAAAGGATTGTAACGATTAGCTGTAGTCACTTGGAATAGCCGCTGTGTCACTGGTTTCTGGGAAGAAACTCAGGCTGAGACTGATAGAAGACCAATGGGATCAGTAATCTACCCAGGTTAACAAATACAAATTAAAATAAATACATAAGAGAACTGGGAGATCTAACAGAATAAAGTTAGCAGTGCTAGAGCTAGTAGACAGATGAGAAGTTTAGGGATGGCTGTGAACTTTTCATGTCCAATCACCATCTTGGCTCATTCAGTAGATGATATAGAGGCTTACTGGACTAGAGCCTAGAGATAGGTTAGACTATATTTTCCCAATAGCAAGACTACTCTGTAGAAATATCAGAGCTGCATCCAAAGTGTTAGAGTATAACTGGGCATTATTTCATTTGATAGTGCCTTTTCTCATGTACCTTAGAAGAATGATTTTACCCTCTTTTATAAATTCTAATACTGGCAGTTCATCAGCATAGTTCAACAGTCAGGATTGTCATTCTTGGAGGACATGAAGGGTCTTGGGGACACAAATGTCACATGCCCCATCTCAGAAATAATGGATGAAGGAACTGCAGAGATTTAGAGAGTACTTCTGGGCTACCAGCCTCTATGACTTCCTTAATGCCTACTAAATAAAGATTACTGCATCTCTCTCTCTCTCCCTCTCTCTCTCTCTATCTATATCTGTGTTATCAAAGTCATCCATTTTCAGTTGAACTGACCATATGTCAGTTTGAGGCTCTGTCTCACCATGTTCTGAATATCATGAAGCTGTGTGGTATAGAGAAAAATAGCACATTATATAAAGAACCATTCTACTGCCTAGGCTTTGATGTATAAATTGTTTGAAAGCACAAGTACTTTTATTTCAGAAATATCTACTAAGACTTGGAATGCCAGTTTCATAGCTGTGTTATTTTTGCTACTAAATCTGAGCCACGTAGATGGCCTTTTGACAGTTTGAGGGAAAACAGCTGAACAGAGTCTTCCTGTGATAGATAGCTCATTCTACAAGGTAGTCAATAAACTTGGTGTCTGCAGCCCTAAAGATTAATGGGTATCAGTTCCATTAGGTACCTCCAAGGCAGGAGTTGGAGATAATAAACATTAACAGCTTTATTGCCAGTTGAGTCTGGGCTGTAGCAATTAAACTACTGCCATGTTGACAGTCATCTTTGCCATTCCCTAGCCAGACCATAGGACTGATGTTCTAACTGTGCATTTGGGGTAGAATTACAGACCACAAGCCATTGCTAACATTGCTTGGTGAGCATAAGGAACTGGTCACTATTCCAGTAGAGTATATAAAAAGATAGGTGCTTAACTATTTGATATGGGATTGCTGCACTGAATACAGATGTTCCGTGCAACATTGGAAAGCAGGTGGTCTTGCAAGAATGCATATACCAGAAATTACTGATAAAGCCACTGCAAGTATGAAATAATGCATAAATCCTCCTACATATGAGCATTTCTAAAAAAGGCAGTAAAACCTGAAAATACAGTAATTCTGGAAATTTTCATGACTGCTAAGCTTTGTAATGAAAGGCTGGCCTCACATAGATGATAAGACATTAAAAGTATATCACAAAAGAAGATCTGAACTTTCGGTAGAGAAAAGTTGCATACTTTGGAGAACTAGAGTCATTATTCTATGGACACTGAGTAAAAGACTAATGGATGAAGTGTGTACTGAGAATTCTGATTTTGACAACATGAAAACATTAGAATAAAAGTTCATGAGGTGGGCAACACAAGATGATAATATTGAGCATATGTATAAAGTTTGTGTATCATTCCAGATCGAACAAATATAGAAAAATTAGCACCACTGCATCTGCATTTCATATAACTTCTAAGAGTGAGTGCGATTTTGTCAGTCTTATCATGAATAGTGTGTTCATATAGTAATCGATCCATATATAGAAATGATTAGAATCATTTCATAATATATTTCTGAAATATAACTTTCTTGGGTGGCGTAAGCTATGGTACCTTGCTGGCTAGGCTTACGTAGGCCCTTGGGCCGATAGCCTAGTACCTACCTATGAACCTATGAACCTATGAATAACACTGCAAGCCCAGTCAGTAGACTGATAAGATCATTTTCTGCTCATGGGTTGTCAGAACATATAGTCGCAGGCAATAGCATTTGATTCATATTTGACGTAATACACTGTTTCATTAAATAAAATGGAACCATCCATTCCATTTGTGTGCTAAGACAAGTTTGTGCCAACTGCTTAGCAAAAAGGTATGCTCAGGCATGACATGCTTCAATAAAAGATACTAATACAGGCTTCAATGTAGAATATTAAGTTCTATTACTTCTGCTTCAGTACAACTCTACAAATAATTGCATAATGGGTCACCTGCTTAGTTATTTCTTAGTAGAAATGTTAGAATAAATGCCAGAGCTAGATTTGGCATAGCCAAACTGAATTGGAGTGTGGTCTTATAAACCAGTTAAAGAAACAGTATGATAAACATGGGAAGGACAGATCCTTTAATAAATAAGCTACAGCGTACATTTGAAATAAGTCTTGAAGAGGTGAATGCAGACAATATAGTTACAATGAAAGTCAACAATATAGTGTAACTGAACTAGAAATGATTGTGAACTAGACACAAGAGATTGTGTTATTCATTGTGGAGTGAGAAGAATCAGGGATACCTGAGTGAATGCCAGAGCTGAGATGCTTGCATAGGGTCAGAATCCACCAGAATACCTGACTTTTTGGTAGACAGCTACCATATACAAACTCTTGTTTTCTATGTATTAGGTCTGACGTCTGACAAATCAGGTTTGCAGATGACTGCAAATTAGGGCTGCTGTTAGGTCATCTTATGACATCCAAACTCCAGAATGAATTCTCACTAGAAAACTCTAGGTGTCCTAAATAAGGTCTCAAACTAAATGCTAAAAAGTGTGGCATCCTCACCTTTGGTAGACAGTGTCTCTCTTCATCATACTGTACAGACAGTATGAAACAAAAATGGAGTGAAGAACCTAAGTACTTGGGTTGATAGCTCCCACCCTCTGATACTTTTGTCAAAATGTAGTGAAGAACCTACGTACTTGGGTTGATAGCTCCCACCCTCTGATACTTTTGTCAAAATGTAGTGAAGAACCTAAGTACTTGGGTTGATAGCTCCCACCCTCTGATACTTTTGTCAAAATGTAGTGAAGAACCTAAGTACTTGGGTTGATAGCTCCCACCCTTTGATACTTTTGTCAGGAACTCTTTGTGTTTATCTCAGCTAACTGAGAAAAGAATATTATCACTCTTTTATGCTCAGCCCTGATCAGGCCAGTCACTGAGTACAATGTCCTCTTTGGGAAGTATCTCAATAAACGTATAAAACAATTCGAGAGACCCCACATAGGCTCCCGAACAACCAATAGAGTCTGCAAACTCTATCCCTTTATTCAGTGTCTTGTAGACTTTTCAGGGGCGAGTTCTGTCTCACTTACCATTCCATTAGAGACCTGGATCTCTGTCCGACATACCATTCCATTAGAGACCTGATTGTCCTGGATTTCCTATCTCTGAAAGTCCAATATCTGTACCAGTACTACAGCCAGGGACCTTAATCTTCACAGATAAATAAAACATGATGGCCAGGTAGGTTTATAATTCAGTGTCTCCCAAACCTCTGAAATACACTTCCCTGCATGTTAAGCAGTACAACTCACTATCTTCTTTTAAACATAACTAGATGACTGAATGGGTAGCCACAAATTTTCTCTGAGACTAACTGGTATGGCCTTCCTACAGTTCAGAGGTGCAACCTGAGACAGTGTACTTGTAAGGTCTGAATGATCATTTGACTCAGTGGCCTTGGAATAACTATGAATCAAAGAATATTAGTTTATCTCAGAGTATGAGTCAGCAATGTAATTTTGAAAGTAAATTAATATTTTCATGATTAGAATGTATTTTTCCTATGTGAATGCATGAGTGTATCTGTGTGTGTGTGTGTGTGTGTGTGTGTGTGTGTGTGTGTGTGTGTGTGTGTGTGTGTGTGTGTGTGTGTGTGTGTGTTCACGCATACGTGTGTGTCTGTGTATATTGTTATTTATTTTAGGAGAATACTGGACTCCAGTATTTATTGTGACTGTGCATGACAGCAACAGCTTGACAGTAAAGTATGACTAATGTACATGGACTCCTCATATGTTCTTATGCAATACAATTTATCTTCCTATCTTCCAGCCCATCACACTGGGTTGTACCATTTATCCTGTTGCCGATCCCCTGTATGACATGTTCATATGCAGTAATTTTTAGTAGCTTATTTATAATTCACACAAGGAGAACTATATCAAATGTTTTCGTTAGACTGAACAAGGCTGTGTCTATAGTCATCCCTTTACCATGCCTGAAGGAACATTCACAAAAAAGTGACAAATTTCAGGGAGATATCCTAGTTTCTTCTGAAAAGGTAACTTCCTCACCTGATCTGTCTTAGAACCAATTCAGTTGTGAATTAATATTTATTTTGTGCAATATTTTAGTAGCTTTGATACATTTTTGCTTTTTGAAGGTTTAGTGATCTTGTTTGGTAGTAGTGATGATGGCAACCATTTGGTGGCTGATAGATACACTTGAAATTTTCTGTGGACTTCCAGGTCATGTCACAAAATAGATGCCATTTTTGTGGACATTACAGCACCAGTGTATTAGCTGAGGTGCTGTTGATGGCTCTAATTTGGAAGCTTGAAGTTTCAAAACTTTGAACTTCATAATATCGAGACCATAACATCGAAATTTTGAAACTTCAGACGATTTAAATGGAGATCACCATACAGCGCAGAATGGGAACTTTACCGTTCTCTTCACTGTAGTGCAATCCCAGAGTTGGTATATTTAATTATCAGGGGATGTGGGGTTGTAGACATAAAAAAAATGTTTTTTTTATTTTTTTTATTGAAGTTTTGAAAACTTCAGTGTTCATATAAAGTTCAAAGTTTTGAAAGTTTGAGCTTCCAAAGTAGATCCCCCTTTGATAAGTGTCACAGATGAGATACTACAGATAGATGGAAATTTGAAGCTGCTGTTCCCACCCTGTGATACAGTCCCCAGGGGGCAGTAAGGTGGTAGTGACCTGGGATGACTGACATTGAGGTGCCCCAGGCACTACTGGACCTGCAGAAAACAGAACAAAAAAAGGGAAAGAAACAAAGAAAGATAGACAGACAGGAAGAAAAGAGAACAAAGGGAGAGATGGAGACAACAAACTGACTCATAAGTGATAAATAGCAAATGGGTTTATTTCAGTGAGATAAAAACTGGAACAATAACTTTTTTTATTCAGGAATGTAATGAAATATATGTCTGTAATTAATACAATATGCAGTAAGCAAAGTATTACTTCAGGTTCAGGTTTTTCAGCACCTAAAAAGCATTCATCATTGTCCTGTAGCATTTATTTTACCTTGAATGAATAACTACATGAATTTTTGTAATGAAATTCCCTAACCTTTCTGCAATTAATTATTTTGACAGCAAATAGTGATAATATTTTAGCACTGAAAAAGTTAATCTCTGCAATACTACATTTCCTTTAACATGACTGAATTAACTATATGAACTCCTGTAATGAAATTTCATAATCCTCACTGAATCTGTATTTATTGACAACTAACTTTAGCTGTTAAGTATGACAGCCTGGCAGGTTGCAATCTATGATTAAAAAATTATTCAATTTAATTTTATTTTTATTTCATTCGTAGTTTTTTTTATTTCATTCTTGATGGTAAATCATATTTAGTGGATTGGAGAACCAGCTTCTCCCGTCTCTGCTGATAACTTGTCTGACTACACAAAAGAAAATATGAGGAAAAAAAAGAAGGGATTGCTGAAAGTGAATGTGTGTGCAGTGTGCTTCTAAGGACTGCAGTATCTAGAATTTATACAAAGTATCCCCTTATAAGTATAGATCTCTCTCTGTCTATGTATATATAGATATATCTATATCTAGCTATCTCTCTCTCTCTCTCTATATATATATATATATATATATATATATATAAAATTAACTGCACTCAAAAAAATTGAACGAAGAGAAGAAATTTTAACTAAGAACTGAACTTCGTGACAATAAAAGCATTCAAAAAAATAGTAAATCACACCAACAACTCTTGTAGAACTTTAGCTGTCTTATTTATTATCAAGACTTCTTCAGAAAGACATGTTTCATAAGTATGAGCAACCATTTTCACTTCCTTTATATACATTAGTTCTAGCAGGCCATTTAAATTAACAACAGTTCCTTTCCAATAGTAAAGTGTGAACAAGCAGGGTGCTGTGTGCATTTTCATTAACATTACAATCGCAGTTACATAAGGTAAATTAGTCAGACAGTAATAGCCTTGTGGTGCCGTGTGCATACTAAAAGGGATTGTGTGCAAAAAAGGGGATTGTGTGCAAAAAGGGACTGTGTGCAAAAAGGGATTGTGTGCAAAAAAAAAAAAAAAAAATTTTGGTGGGAACCGGGAAGGATGACAGTCATGCTGTGATGATTCTAATATAAACACATTACTTATGAGTCTTTGCCTCCAAAGGTAAGTAAAGAAGGGAACGGAGGAAGATGGAGGAGTCAGGTAGAGAGTCCTACTATGCTTTGGTATCGGTGTGTGTGTAGAGTAATGTGTGGGTATGCCACCTGATGGGGGAGTGGGAGGAATGCGGTGTGGACTTGAGGGGGGCTGGTAGTGAGCCGCCCATGACAAGGAGCATATGAATGACAGAGTGTCCCAGAAGACTGTCAGTGTGGATGGTACCAGCTGTGGGCTGGTTTGGATGGTATCACCCCTTGAATGGCTGCGTGAAATAGTGAGACCGGGGGGTATAGTTGGTGCGGTCAGTGGGGGCTAGCCTGGTGATTGGGAGCATGTGTGTAGGGGGTAGGGGGAGTCAAAAGTCAGAGAGAGAGAGGAAACACATTATATTCACTTGCACAGTTGTAAATCCATAAACACATTAAATCTACTTGCACAATTCTTCAAACCCTCTTGCACAGTTCTTAAAACCCTATCACATTTCAATCTCTATACCATTTAAGTGCACATTTAATGTTCAGTGTCTCATTGAGACCTGGATAGACATCAGCTCTCAGTTCTATCTGCCATTTTAATTCCCAGGCTTGCAGGAATGTGTCCATGTCCCCTACAAATTCTGTTATTTTTTCCAGCACTGTGAATTTGAATCCTGTGAAGTTTGGGCAAATAGCACTGTGTTTAGCCAAGGCATTCAAACTGTCCTATTTGTGTATTGCTGCAGTGTGTTCTTTAATATGGCTACTCAGCTTCCTGTTCATTTTGCCAATATAGAAATTCCCACAGTGTTCGCAGAAAGCACAGTAGACTACATTTTTTGTGTTGCAGTCATAGTGGTCATGTAGACTGACAGTTCTGTTGCAGTGTGGGAAGGTGACGTTGTTGTTTTTTCGTATGTGTACACAGGCAACACACTTGCCGCAGTCGGACATTCCAGGTTCTGTCGATACTTTGCTCGGTGGGGATGGGCTTTTATTCCTCTCGAACGCACCACCAAAAGAAGAGGTTCATTTGAAACAGAAGTTTGGGGATGTCCCAAGTAACTTTGTCAGACCTTTTTCTCCTCCCAAGATGTCCCAATTGTTGGTGAGGACCCCTCTGATTCCAAACATATCGGTGGAAATTGGAAGGGGGAAACTTGACACCCAGTCCTTTCTGTTCGGTCTGTTCTGTGCCCTTGCTGTGAATCCCTTTTCCAGGATTGGTGGGTACCTGGAGTGTCTGTGCTGTATGATCTCTTGGAACAGGTTGTCCACTAGATACTCTGGGTATTTTCTTTCTAGGAACAAGTTTCTGAGGTAAAAACCTTCCTTGATGAAAATCTCGTCCCTAAAAATGAGTCTGGATAACCGGATGAATTGTCCTTTTACAATATTCTTTTTCATGAAATGGGGATGCTGGCTGCTGAACTCTAGATAGTTATTCTGGAAAGTGGGCTTGCGGTAGATGTTGGAGTCAAACTGTCCACTTTCCGGATCTATAGTGAGGTGGATATCCAGGTATTGAGTGGTGGTTCCGATATGTCCTATTGTGAGGGACAGGAAGTCCAGACTCTGGAAAAGGGTTTCCAGAAAATTGCTCAGAGAAAGTCTGTCCCCCTTCCAGACAAAAAAGACGTCATCAATACAACGCCTGTACATTATGGTGTTGTTGAACCCGGGCAGTGATTCAACCTTATCCATTTCCCAGGTACTGAGGACTAAGTTTGCATATGCTGGGGCCATTTTGGACCCCATGGCTACCCCTTTCTGTTGGTGGTAAATCTTCCCGTTGAATTGAAAGAAGTTATTTCTTAATACTGCTTCTGTTAACCTGCATACAGTATTAATCTTAGTCCTGCTTAGGTTGGAGTGCCTGTTCAGGTACTGTCTGGTGAAGGTCAGTCCTTTGGCGTGGGGGATGTTTGTGTAGAGTGCTTCTACATCTAGGGCGACCAGTAAATATTCCCCTCCATCCAGCCTTAGTTTGAAGATGTCATTTAGAAAAGCCCAGGAGTCCTTGGTGTAGTATTTGCTGTTCTGTACAATGGGGTTAAGGATGTGGTCCACGACAGAAATCTTTTCTGTTTTGTCCTTCGGTTTGATACCTCATGGCGGAAAGGTGGATTTTCAGGGTTTTTGTGAACCTTGGGGATTCAAAAATTTCCCAAGGCTGGGTGTCATGACCTGCATGAAGTCTTTTTCATCTTGAGAGATCTCATCCCTGAGGTACAGTTCCAACAGTAGGTTGTCAATTTGTTTAAAGTTTTGTTGTACCTGGTTGATGTTGACCTTTTTGTAGAACTGGTTATTCATGAGGGATGCTTCAAGTGTTTGGATATAGCTCTCCTGCTCCATCACTACTATTCCGGATCCCTTGTCAGCCTTCATGATCTGTAGGGATTTGTCCTGACTCAGTTCCTTCCAAGCCTGTCTTTCTTCCCTGTTCAGGTTGTGCCACTTTGCCGAGGGCTTATCAGAAAGGAGTTTCCTGATATCCCTTTCGCAGGTACTCGCAAAGAGGCTCAGTGTGTTGGAGAGTGCAGGAGTGTACAGGCTCTTCATGGTAAGGGGTCTGTTGTTATCTTCCGAGCTTTCCTCATCTTCTTCCTCTTCATATTGTTGTATATCTAATTTTAGTTGTAACTTTCTCAGGTAGCTCTTGAGGTCCAGGATAACATCCGCCATGTTGGCTCTCGCGCGAGTGTGAGATGACAAGGGATCCGGGATAGTAGTGATGGAGCAGGAGAGCTATATCCAAACACTTGAAGCATCCCTCATGAATAACCAGTTCTACAAAAAGGTCAACATCAACCAGGTACAACAAAACTTTAAACAAATTGACAACCTACTGTTGGAACTGTACCTCAGGGATGAGATCTCTCAAGACGAAAAAGACTTCATGCAGGTCATGACACCCAGCCTTGGGAAATTTTTTGGAATCCCCAAGGTTCACAAAACCCTGAAAATCCACCTTTCCGCCATGTGGTATCGAACCGAAGGACAAAAACAGAAAAGATTTCACAATACGTGGACCACATCCTTAACCCCATTGTACAGAACAACAAATACTACACCAAGGACTCCTGGGCTTTTCTAAATGACATCTTCAAACTAAGGCTGGATGGAAGGGAATATTTACTGGTCACCCTAGATGTAGAAGCACTCTACACAAACATCCCCCACGCCAAAGGACTGACCCTCACCAGACAGTACCTGAACAGACACTCCAACCTAAGCAAGACTAAGATTAATACTGTATGCAGGTTAACAGAAGCAGTATTAAGAAATAACTTCTTTCAATTCAACGGGAAGATTTACCACCAACAGAAAGGGGTAGCCATGGGGTCCAAAATTGCCCCAGCATATGCAAACTTAGTCCTCAGTGCCTGGGAAATGGATAAGGTTGAACCACTGCCCGGGTTCAACAACACCATAATGTACAGGCGTTATATTGATGACGTCTTTTTTGTCTGGAAGGGGGACAGACTCTCTGAGCAATTTTCTGGAAACCCTTTTCCAGAGTCTGGACTTCCTGACCCTCACAGTAGGACATATCGGAAATCGCCATTCAATTCCTGGATATCCACCTCACTATAGACCCAGAAAGTGGACAGTTTGACTCCAACATCTACCGCAAGCCCACTTTCCGGAATAACTATCTAGAGTTCAGCAGCCAGCATCCCCATTTCATGAAAAAGAATATTGTAAAAGGACAATTCATCCGGTTATCCAGACTCATTTTTAGGGACGAAGTTTTCATCAAGGAAGGTTTTTACCTCAGAAACTTGTTCCTAGAAAGAAAATACCCAGAATATCTAGTGGACAACCTGTTACAAGAGATCATACAGCACAGACACTCCAGGTACCCACCAATCCTGGAAAAGGGATTCACAGCAAGGGCACAGAACGGACCTAACAAAAAGGACTGGGTGTCAAGTTTCCCCCTTCCAATTTCCACCGATATGTTTGGAATCAGAGGGGTCCTCACCAACAATTGGGACATCTTGGGAGGAGAAAAAGGTCTGACAAAGTTACTTGGGACATCCCCAAACTTCTGTTTCAAACAAACCTCTTCTTTTGGTGGTGCTGCTCGAGAAGAATAAAAGCCCATCCCCACAGAGCTAAGTATCGACAGAACCTGAATGTCTGACTGCAAGTGTGTTGCCTGTGTACACATATGAAAAACAACAACGCCACCTTCCCGACTGCAACAGAACTGTCAGTCTACATGACCACTATGACTGCAACACAATAAATGTAGTCTACTGTGCTTTCTGCGAACACTGTGGGAATTTCTATATCGGCAAAACGAACAGGAAGCTGAGTAGCCATATTAAAGAACACACTGCAGCAATACACAAACAGGACAGTTTGAATGCCTTGGCTAAACACAGTTCTATTTGCCCAAACTTCACAGGATTCAAATTCACAGTGCTGGAAAAAATAACAGAATTTGTAGGGGACATGGACACATTCCTGCAAGTCCAGGAATTAAAATGGCAGATAGAACTGAGAGCTGATGTCTATCCAGGTCTCAACGAGACACTGAACATTAAATGTGCACTTAAATGGTATAGAGATTGAAATGTGATAGGGTTTGAAGAACTGTGCAAGAGGGTTTGAAGAATTGTGCAAGTAGATTTAATGTGTTTATGGATTTACAACTGTGCAAGTGAATATAATGTGTTTATTCTCTCTCTCTGACTTTTGACTCCCCCATACCCCCTACACACATGCTCCCAATCACCAGGCTAGCCCCCACTGACCGCACCAACTATACCCCCCGGTCTCACTATTTCACACAGCCATTCAAGGGGTGATACCATCCAAACCAGCCCACAGCTGGTACCATCCACACTGACAGTCTTCTGGGACACTCTGTCATTCATATGCTCCTTGTCATGGGCGGCTCACTACCAGCCCCCCCTCAAGTCCACACCGCATTCCTCCCACTCCCCCATCAGGTGGCATATCCACACATTACTCTACACACACACCGATACCAAAGCATTGTAGGACTTTCTACCTGACTCCTCCATCTTCCTCCGTTCCCTTCTTTACTTACCTTTGGAGGCAAAGACTCATAAGTAATGTGTTTATATTAGAATCATCACAGCATGACTGTCATCCTTCCCGGTTCCCACCAAAATTTTTTTTTTTTTTTGCACACAATCCCTTTTTGCACACAGTCCCTTTTTGCACACAATCCCTTTTGCACATGATCCCTTTTTGCACACAATCCCTTTAGTATGCACACGGCACCACAAGGCTATTACTGTCTGACTAATTTACCTTATTTAATTGTAATGTTAATGAAAATACACACAACACCCTGCTTGTTCACACTTTACTATTGGAAAGGAACTGTTATTAATTTAAATGGCCTGCTAGAACTAATGTATATAAAGGAAGTGAAAATGGTTGCTCATACTTATGAAACATGTTTTTCTGAAGAAGTCTTGATAATAAATAAGACTAAAGCGCTAAAGTTCTATAAGAGTTGTTGGTGAGATTTACTATTTTTTGAATGCTTTTATTGTCACGAAGTTCATTTCTTAGTATATATATATATATATATATATATATATATATATATATATATATATATATATATATATATATATATATATATATATATATATATATATATATATATATATATATATATATATATATTTAGGTGCATAGGATGATACTAGGCTATTGGCCTGGAGGGTAAGCCTAGCCAAGAATTTTGCCCATATATGTGTGTATGTATAAATATATATATATGTATGTATATATATATATATATATATATATATATATATATATATATATATATATATACACACACATGTGCACATGCACACACACACACACACACACGCACACACCTCTTATGCAGTACTTTAATAAAAAATAAAAGTAGTATTTACTGTAAAACACTGACCTCTTCACATGGACTTCTACTACCCACTTGGCCACCCCCTCCACCTCTGCAGGTCATTGTAGCTGTGTCTGCACACCAATCTGGAGCAAAGGAATCTCAACAGTGAAAACAGGTGATAACCCAACTTCATCCAAATATATTTTCCCTGTGTTACCAGCAGCAGCACTGTCCAATTTTTGTAGGTATGATACCTATAGCAGGGGAATAAAAAATTTGGTCATCTTCTTTATTTTTTCCAGGTTTAAATAGGACTGAAAAGGTAAGTTTGAAATTGAGACTATAAGGGTGTGTACCCCATCGACTATGATGAGACACCACTCTCTCAGGCCTCTTACACACTGTGCCAGCTCTCACTAGGTGCAGAAAAGCAGGTGCTTTCCCGGACTATTTCCATGTGCACCTGCATCATGTCATAAGACTAAGGCTTGAACAGCACACGTATGCATTCATGAGTACTTTACAACTCATCCACAGCAGCAGCAATATAGCTATAGCAACAAAAGCACTTACATGTATGATGTTTCATATGATTCATGGAGCTATGCCTTGCAATGCCTAAGCTGTATAAGAACTTCTTAAACTAGGCCAGACTTTTGCCAAACTTTTTAGTTTGCTACTTTGTCAGCCACTAGACTCTAGTTTACACAAACATCTATAGAAAACACAAATTAAGTTAAAGAAAAAAAAAATTAAAGGAAACAGGATAAAAATGATTGGAAATAGTAATTTATCTGAGTTTTTGACTGAACCATCTTCATGATTAGCCATTGATTTAATGCTAAGGCAGGTACTCTACCTATATGTACAATTATTTGGGCTGAGTAAAGTGTCATATTCACTGCTACATCCTTGATATGTAAAAATCTATTTACTTCAGACGGTGGTATCTGGCAAAGCAAAAGCTCAGGACTAAAGTTCATGTACCTTACTGCAGCTGAATTAATAAATAACAGGAATTACTTATTCATTTCCCTCCCTACTTTCCAGCACTGCTTTGTAGGCCTACATTTCAAAGTCGTCCATATAGCACAGCTGATATATGTATTACAGAGAATAATAGAAACAGAAAGAGTAAACTTCATTACAGCAGACAGAATCATTAAAAATGTCATGACATAAGTAATGCTTGCCTTTTGTATGCTATTGTTCAGTTCCTCAGTGAAATATATGCCCTAGAACTGATTGCATTCAAATAGGGTTGGGATGTGTCATTAATCACAAATGTATGTTTATGGAAAAAATATTGCAGCATAAGTCAGAAAGGCACAGTTGACAGTACTTCGCTCCTGAAGAAGAGCATATCCTCAAAGATGCACTTAAGATGCATGGAAATGCCTTTTTGGAAAATTTGGCTGACATAAATGCTATAGGGAGAAAGAACTACACCTTGGCAAAGTGTAGGAAAAGATTGAATAATGTGATAGGCCATGCAAGGATAAAGGCAAGGCAGAATGCATTTGCCCATAGCAGCATCAGTTGTGGACTATCCACTGTCTAACCTTTAGAATCCACTGAGGAGTACATTTCTCCATAAGAGTGATGACTCTGATGCAGACGAGGATCTTGCCAGGATCATTCAAGATGGCATTGACACTAATACTCTCAGACAATTACAACATCCACATGCAGGCAGTGCAGAAGGTCAATGCTAGGCTGGCATTGCTAATTTCAGGGTAGCTGTACTTACAATACCAGCTGTGTCCATATAACTGTTAAATGTTTCCTCATCATGTACTCAATCAACCTCAGCTGTAGCACAGCCTCTGCAGACAATGCATGGTAAGTGTGAACATCATAAATTTAACATAAACTCATATGAATGTCATAGGTCACATTAACAACATCATTACATATTTCTTAACAGGGTGACCAGAGGAAACAATCTCATGTTCTGCTGCAGCACAGCAGGCTGATGTTGCCAGCAGAATGGCTATCAATGATGGTGATGTCATATTATCATTCTCATGATAAAGCCTTAGAACAGTGGGACACATTAAGAAAATGTACTGAAAAGGCCCCCTTTCTCACAGTAGGTGGATAACTCCATAGGCAGTGACACAGGCTCTCAGGCTCAGCATAATGAGGAAATGATATTACAACAAGGGGGGGCACCATACAGGGCACACCCACTTCTTATGTGTGGCCTGAACCCCCTGATGAAGAGACAACCCTTTCTGGGGTAGCATTGCCCACGGTTACACAGGTTAACATGCATGTAAGTCAAAGACATCTCTCATAGCTAGTTCCAAAGGCAGGTAAGGCCTTGACTGCACAGCAGCATATGTGCTGTGACATAGTTAAGGTCCAGGCTATTGCCACTGAGAGTGGCCAAAGATGGTTAGATTACTATATATGAATAAATTTACCAGTGGGAATGGTCGAAGCCAGAGACAATGTCAACATGATTCTCATGTGCAGTATGGTTTGCCACATGGCAACCATATTGCACTGGATTCACACACTAGTAAAGTCTTACCAGAAACACACACACACACAGACACACACACAGACACACACACACACACACACACACACACACACACACACACGCACACACACACACACACACACACACACACACACACACACACACACACACACACACACACACACACACATATATACACACACACACACACACACACACACACACACACACACACACACACACACACACACACACACACACACACACATGGGACACAGATAGGCATGGATAAGGGTATCTCCACATATGTGATGACTGAGTATGTCATAGTATGTCGTACATCATGTGTATCCTATGAAAGTGCTGCAGTCATGCATGTGGATTCCCTGAAGAAGAAGACAGTCAGATCTCACTAGAATTCAACAGTATGTAGTAGAAACTCATGGTCAATATTTAGGTCCCACAGCACTGTTAGGTCAGTATTAAGAGATTCTCCTACATTATGCACATCCCATCATCAGAGCAACTCAGCATCCAGCTGACATGCAGCACTTACTCATGATCTCTGCAACCGTCACCGACTCTGTCTTTGGGGAACAGTATGCATGACACCTTTCTAAATGTAAATAACATTTTGAATATCAGTAATACATACATTATCCAGCAGGAAATCACTTTGCAAGCATGGGGTACAAGACTTCACATCACATGCGCATCTCAGGAGACATGCTGTACTGACTTTGTTTTCCTAAAAGGAAATGAAAAAACTACAAAAAAAAAAAGAAAGAACACTTGCAAATTGTGCATTACATCATGGAAAGCAAAGTACATTTTCTTTATCAAGTAAATATAACTTCAATAACAATGCTGTAAAAAACTCAGAGTATAGCCCTAAACCTCTTTCATAATACCTGCTCCTTTACACCTCATGCAAAGTTTGTCAGTATAACTACCACTTGTGCCACTAACCACCACTGATCTCTGTACAAATGGTGACAGCTAATACTATATGACCAACACATTTGTGCATGAGATGTGAAGAAATGTCTGATGAACAATGTCACATGACTATGACCTACATAGCATAACCCACAAGTAACACTGAATTGATCAGATATTATCTTTGTATCTTTACAATGTCATGTAGTGAATGTCACGGCTCATAGTTATGGACTAGATGCTACCACTTTGTCCATGCAGACATATACTCAGCATGAACCTGCAGGACGGTTTACTGTGCTGCTACAGTTGGATAACTACCATTGCTATCAGCACTGGTTGAGTAAATGAGAGAGATAATTACACTGCCACTGTGGGTTATAGATATTGCCATTAGCCATTTTCTGTAGGTGGCCTGCATCACATGGAAAACAAAAGACGTTGGGGGCACATAACAAAACAAGGTGTGATTACTCATTACTACTTAAGTCACTATATAAACAGTGAAATAATGAAGGTATTTCACTTTCAACTAGCTGACCATGAGGAATTCTTCCATGCAGGAAGATATAGTACAGTTAACTTGTATGCCAGATGTGTTCACCATGGGAACTGCCAGGATGCTGGACTGAAACATTGGTGATGTATCTCCATGTATCACACACTAGATGGCAGTTGATGGAATGGCAGCCCTTTTTGTTGTGGTACTGCTCCCCAGCTCACATGAGGCTCCTATAGCAACATGCGTGCAATCTATGCTATCAAGAAACTCAATAAAGAATTTTATTCCACAGGTGGCAGTGTGGTATTTGTCCTTTGGTGACACTGGGAAATAGCTATGCTCATCCAAATTGGCCAAGAATATATCATGGAACTGCTGCAGCATCCTCAAGGTAGAAGTGTGTGAGACACCCAATGTGCCTCCAGTCTGTCTTTGATAGGCCCCACTTCCCATTTTGTAAGCAATATAGGACCACCAAAACACTTATTATGTCATTGTCCACTCTAAGCCTATCCAGTAACATCTATTCATAAAAGTTCAAGTGAGTTATAGTTTGCCTATACCTTCTTCTCCTACGCTGGAATCCAGGTAAGTTATTCTTTGACTATTCTTCCTTCTCCTAGGCTGGCATTCAGGTGAGTTATTCTTTGCCTATACCTTCTTCTTCTAGGCTGGCATTTAGGTGAGTTATTCTTTGCCTATACCTTCTTCTCCTAGGCTGGCATTCAGGTGAGTTATTCTTTGCCTATATCTTCTTCTCCTAGGCTGGCTTTCAGGTGAGTTATACTTTGCCTATACCTTCTTCTCCTAGGCTGGCATTCAGGTGAGTTATTCTTTGCCTATACCTTCTCCTAGGCTGGCATTCAGGTGAGTTATTCTTTGCCTATATCTTCTTCTCCTAGGCTGGCATTTAGGTGAGTTATTCTTTGCTCTAATTTCTTCTCCTAGGTTAGCATTCAGGTGAGTTATTCTTTGCCTATACCTTCTTCTCCTAGGCTGGCATTCAGGTGAGTTATTCTTTGCCTATACCTTCTTCTCCTAGGCTGGCATTCAGGTGAGTTATTCTTTGCCTATACCTTCTTCTCCTAGGCTGGCATTCAGGTGAGTTATTCTTTGCCTATACCTTCTTCTTTTAGGCTGGCATTCAGGTGAGTTACTCTTTGCCTATACCTTCTTCTCCTAGGATGGCATTCAGGTGAGTTATTATTTGCCTATACTTTATTTTCCTAGGCTGGCATTCAGGTGAGTTAGTCTCTTTGGGCCTCTACCTT